>NC_135446.1:3510646-3650646 GCF_051991255.1 Vanacampus margaritifer
CAGGGGCCACCGGCCGGAGAGCAAACCCAGGAGCAGGAGCGCCCCCCACCCCAACGCGGCCCGCGCCCCCAACCCAATGCAGCAGGACGGGGCACTGCAGGCCAACCAGGCACCCCACCGGCCCACAACCCCCGCTCCTCCCACGACCGCCCCCATCCACCCCCGCCATCCACCCCAACCCAGCCCCAACCGCTCCCAGGTCCCCAAATCCCCAGACACCCCCACCACCACCACCCCCCAACAAAGCCTCCCCCGCCACCAACCGACCCCCAGACCCCGGGGACACACCGCACCCAGGTATCGGCGCCGAAGAGGGGCCAGGCAGCGGAGCGGAGAGGGCATCCGCGCCCACCCCACCCCCCACCACGCGGAGGGACGGAACACCAGGGGCAGAAGGGGAGATGGGGGCACCGGAGGACGGGCGGCACCCCCGAACCCCAGGCCCCCACCCCATGCTACTGACAGGTGGCAACATCAGCTACCACATTTTTCATTGGCCATCCTTCCTGAGTCCCCCCGACAATCTCATCATTCTGAAAAAATGCACTGTTGGCGGAGCTACAACTGTTTACGGCAGCATTTTTTATTCAGAAATATTTGCTGTGTACCACATCCAGTCAATGCACGTTGAATTGATCACTCGCCTCCATTCATTCACACTCCCGCGTCCGCCCGCCCACCCGTTCATCAAATTGGCGTGACCTATCGCTATTGGCGGGAAGAAGAGGGGGCCACTGGGAGGCTTTCCCGTCTTGAGGATATAAATACGAGGAGAAAGAGCAGCACAAGTAATTCAGGACCTTTTCACCCTTCTCTGTTTGGCTTCTGGACACCAAAGCTGTGAGAGAAATCCTTCATCATGAAAGTAAGTAGTGTAAGATTCACTCAAATTACGCATGATTTCGGACATCGTTTGTCAAAATAATGTTACATTTTGATCGACATCCGCAGCAATGCATTTCTTGGTATTGCGGTTGGAGTTTTCAGTGGGGTGAGCTAGTTTTAATATTTGGACTATTGTCTTAGACAGAAAGTGTTATGCCCTGCTACACTCCAGAAATAATATAATCTAATGACATTATCAAGCTTCAACTTGAGGGTACTTGAGTACACTGATGATTCCTCCTCTCTATCCCACACAGGGTTTGAAGACCATCACTTTAACTTATATTCTCACTCTCTTACTGGTTGCATTTGTCACGCAAACCTGGAGTGCACCCAAGGTAAGTCTTTTTTCATAAACCAGAAATACAAACAATGACAAATATATATGTTTTTGGCATTTTATTTTTCCTATGTTGTATATGTATATGTATATAGTTTTCTTTCTTTCTTTAAGGGCTCTTTCCAAAGGAGAAACTGGACACCGCAGGCTATGCTGTATCTTAAAGGCACTCGTACGTACTGAAGCTCAATTCACATTTTAGTTCATTTACAGGTTTTCTCTAGCAAGTTTCATGTGGTGCATTTTGATTCTCTGCAATTTCTCAGAAGAAGGACGCAGATTCATCTCAGACGACCGAAAAGAGGGAGACGAGTATGACTCTTTACACTTAGGTACGACCTCACATTACTACATAAAGTGAAAGGGATTTGTCAAATATTTTTGTCATTACCCGGTACCCCTCATGTGAACACACTGTATAGTATATTATTTAGTCACTTATTCAGTAATGTCTATAAATCAGTACTTTGATTACTATAGGTCATTCAATGAATTGGTTAAAAAAAAAATATATGGGGGGATTCAGGATTGTCTATAGGGTACAAGTAGCCATAATCATGGTTAGATAAAAGAACCAGAAATGAAATACAATAGAAAAATGAGCGATATTAAACATAATTTTTCATGAATGCCTGTAATTCCCGTAGATAGTGATGTGGTCAGTTGGGAAAAAATTATCCATAATAAATGGGTCCTTCTGCTATTTGTTTCCCTACAGAGACCCGCAGTCAGAACACAGAGAAGCTCAGTGTGGACCAGGCTGCAACTATTTTGCTAAATTTTTTGCAGCAGGCCAGGGATGGAGGTAAGAATAGCACTAGTAATCGAGTGAAATATTTTATTTATTCTATATTATCCAGTCAATCCACAAAGCGACACAGATTAAAATCATTGTATAAAGGTTTTTAGGTGCCAGTGATGATTGTGACAGAAATGGCCTCAAAAGGTTGTGCAACAATTAAGTTAAGCGTGCCATCATTTTCTTATTTTGACAGTTTGAAGTACAATTTAATTGATCATTGTTTTCTTTTTCTGTAACGTAATGCTACCAACATTTAGCCTCTGTGTGTATCTAAAGAAATCTGAAGATAAGAACACACTGGAAGAAATCGGGCCATATATAAATTGATGCACTGCTCCACCTGAAATGTGATTGTGTATCCCGATGCCTTTTTGTTATTTCCGTAGTTGATGAAAACCCAGACGAGGTGTACTTTCAAGAGATGCCAGTGTGGAAGAGAGAATACTTGTGAAAGTGGCCCATTTCCTCGTTGGACGGATGGCGTCTTTCATTTGTCTACGAGGGAGAAGAACAGATGTTTTGTACATTGTCTGAAAACTGTATATTTCAAATGTCATGTTTTAATAAAGTGAATTTAAATTGATTGCACGATTTGTGGGAGATTATCTGAAGATGCATTCATGAGTTTAATTTACTAAGCTATTTATTTTAACCGTATAATTTTTAAAAAACAGGCATGTCATGCTAATTGTAGCATTCAAATTGTAAGTGTGAATGGTGAATGGAATGTGTACTGCAATTGGCTCTTCTGGGTGCCCGCTGGGATCGGCTTCAGCTCACCCGCAACCTTAGTGAGGATAAGCGGTACTGTGCAGTAAATGGATGGATGAAATAATATGACTTTTCTGTGACTGGTAATATGACCATTTTACTGCTGTAAGCTTATGACTTTATTCCTGTAATATTGCAGCATTTTTTAAGTTCTAATTTTACAACACTTAATAAATTAGTAAATTTGTAACATTATTTACACACACATACTGAACATATTAAGTCAGATGAATTTCACCTGCCTTTGACACACCAATATAAGTAGATTAAAATAAAAGCAGACTTAACTTGACATCTCATTTATCTGTCATAGCTATTTTTTATTAATGTATGATCTACTACCCTACTGTCGACCCCTTAACTCTAACCTCTGTAAATGTTTATATTGATTGTAGAAGATTAGAATGACAGAAGATATACAGTACAGTACTGTACCTTAAACCATAACATTTTGGAAAAGCATCTTTTAGTGTTTCATGACAGATAAAAAAAGGTAATATAGACAAAAGCGTTAGATCTGTCAAATTTAGTTAAAACAGTAAAAACACTCCAAGTGATATACAGTTTGACCTTATTGAGTTACATAGAATGAAGGTAGGTCTGAGTCACTTTCATCTACAATAGAAGATGGAAGTCTGGTCTCAACCCTTTAGGAATTCCGGAAATGAGTTCAATGTCAGTTTCCAGATTCTCCTGGTTGCTTCTTCTTACATTTTGGCCCAGCACCCAAGACAAAGGGAGCCTTTATGTTCAGTCGGTCCTTTTTGGCCTCCTCGTCTTCATCGTAGGGTTCTTCGTCGTCATCCTCCACATCGCTGTGGTGGGGTGTGGAGTGGACAGACACTGACGGAGAGGGGGGTACTGAGTAAGGCCGGGGATAGCTGAAACCCTCCGTCTGTGGAGAGAGAAGATGAACACTGCGTAACTTAATAGTTACAAGATGCCTTCAAGTATATAAAACAAACATTTTGTTGTCAAAAAAAAAAAACTAATACAATTTGAAGCCTCAACCCAATAGAATATGAGTTTCAAGATTTGCAAGTAAGCAGTAAGAGAGGGCTCTATCATTGTTTAAAAAAAAAAATAAAACATTTTTAAATTGTCACTACATAGTACAACAGCGTATTAGGGCCACGTATAAATATTTTTTTTATAGTGCGGGGGCAATATTCCGAGAAAAAAACTTGCAAATTTGACACTTTATAAACTCAAATTTACGAGTTGCCACTTTGTAAAGTGGCGGGATTTGCGAGAAAAAAACTCAGAAACTTACAAGAAATACACGTAGCGTAGCTATAATCTAATCATGCGAGGATTCGTTGGTGGTTAATGGGACAGTGTTTATAAAATGAAAAGGCAGGATAGAGTTGGATTCATTCTTAAATTTAAACTTTACTCGTCATTCACCGCAGCTAGAGTGACAACACTTCCCGATCCCCTATCAGCTGACTAACACTATTCAATCAAATGCTAGCATATCATAGGTATGCAAGTGAATGACGGAGAGCAGCAGATTCGACACATCAACTTAGATACTTGTACAAAAAAAATACCAAAATGTATGAATGTGTAAGTAATAATTATAGAAACATAAATGTAAAAGTAAATATACATTTTAACAAATTAATTTAAATGCTTGATTGTCCGGGTGTGGACCTTCACAAAGCGTCTTTGTCGCTGGCCAGTGGCCGTACACAACGGTTCAAGAGCGAATGCTTAACATGATATGGTTAATCTATGCTAAAGCAATTACTATCTCCTTATTTGGAAACCCGACCGAAAAGTATTGGCACAAACAGTCGAGTGGTACACTATGTGTATTTCTCGTAAGTTTTTTTCTCTCAAATTTGCGAGAAAAAAAACGTATATTTGCGAGTTTATCAAGTGGCAGAATATTGTAAAGTCTCTCAGAATATTGCCCCCGCCATCTAAAAAAATAATAATAATACATTTTATTCATTTCAATACATTTTATTCATTTATTTTATTTATATATATATATATATATATATATATATATATATATATATATATATATATATATATATATATATATATATATATATATATACGTGGCCCTAATACACCGTCGTATCATAGCCAAATATAAGGATGAACAAAATATATCCCCAAAATGTGAGCAAAAGGAAGTCTTACTACGCTGTGACGCAATGTAATAATCAGTGTCAATGCACTTCAAAGTGATGGCTTGTCAATCACCTAAATGCTAAGCTGTCAATTAAGGCCTGGCAAATGTGTGTCAGATACAACAAACCTGCACGGCACTCATGAGAGCCTCTCTAAAAAAAAATAAAAAATCTTGAATAGAAGGTAGACATTATTTTCTCTGGATTATTCCCAATACAGCTTGATTTTTTTTTTTTTTTTTTATTCTTTGAAAACAAAATATATAAAGCTCCAACTAATAACGTTGTGCTGGCTATTCTTTGAAAATGTATGGTTAAATGTCTGGTTTTATTTTTCCAATACCATATTAATTTGTAGCTTTGGATCTGACCTTCAGAGGCGCCATGGGGTCCACTTTAAACTTGTCAGGGAAAGCTCTGCTGAGCGCCAGGAGGCGTGCATGAATATAGAACTGTAAATGAGAAGTCAATAATTTGATCATCAAGAAATTCAAAACATACAAATAATGTAATGGCTTTCGAAGCAAGGCCTTATACATCTATGCATTTGGCTTATCCTCATTATTTTGCTGGCTGAAAGAAATTCCTCTGATTAGATTGCCAATCGGTGGTTGAATTGTATAGTAAAGCTTATTGTTTTGTATTAACCAACCCGTCCAAGGTATCTCCAGTCCAACAGGTCAGACAATCTCTCTGCTCTGTTGCGCTGGATGATGCGCTGACGCCGTGACTGTTGGCAGAAATTGAACATGAACTGAGTCAGCTGGTTGCAAGACTCATCGGCAGAACGAAACCGCCGGTCCACGATGTAAATACCTGAGAAGAAAGTGAGGACAAGTTTGTCCATTTTTTCTAGATAATTGTCAATTACGCTATTGAGGTTTGCATGTGTGTACGTACACACCATAGGCAGCAGGGTCTGATACATGTTCCTCCATGAAGCACCCAAAACCAGAAAGATTAGTCGTCACACTGGGGATGCCCATTACAGTGCATTCACCTGAAGAAGCGGAAGAAACTCGAAAGACTCGTGAAATACGTATACAATGATTCCCATTTATTACTCCATGTGTAAAGTGAAAAGCAAGCCTTTCGAATAGTCAAATATATCATAAAGTTATATGGTATGAATATGACAATATAAAACCAACTAAAACTGGACTGTCGTAATCCGTACCTGGTGTGTATCCCCAAGGCTCATAGTAGGAGGGGAATACTCCAAGGTTACAGCCACGGACAAAGTCCTCATAGTCCAGTGGCAGCAGAGGACTCGTCGAGGATAGGAATTCAGGATGGAAAATTACCTGGGAAGGTGAAAATCAATAGCATGTGAAACGCGTCAGCAGTGGTTTAAAAACATAGAACAGGCAAGGTTGTAAATTGGCATAAATCTTTCACAAGACGCGAGCGAGCTCAACAAATGAGCAAGTTAAATTCGCATAGGGAACGCAATTGATAAGCTTGCTAGTACCTTAACCCGGTCATTCCTGGAATTGAAGAGACCAATCCGTCGAATGTTGGCTAGGATGGGATCGGATGAGTCATCAAGCATGTTGTGGGTTGTCACTGGAGGAAGACTATGTCTCTGTAAATAGAGTGTACATTCCAATCCTCCATTTCTTATGGGGGGGGGGAATCACAGAAATTGCACAATGTTTTTCCTTATTACCCTACCAAAAAAAAAAAAGACTTTAAAACAGTGTTTAAAAAAGTGACTTGGAAATCAACCAGCTTTACTAAATGATTTGTCTGCAGCTTTGTAGGTTTCACTGTACCTTTTTCAGTACCATCCAAGAGTTGGAGTGGACATCTTTTAAATGCTATTGTGTGACACAATGAGATTATGGTCTGCAAATAGTTCTGTTTCAAAGAGCGATTTTGACAAGTATTGATCTGTACACACTGAGATCACCCAGCGAAATGCACCATAAAACTGGTGACGCTCTAGTTAGTTTCCAATCATTTCCTTGTGATTAGTTGTGATTTAATGGGTCTTCACTTGGCTTCCTGTCAATTATTATGAACATTGTTAATTATTAATAGCATCATTTTTGTCAGCACATAAAAGACCTGCTTATTTGTCTTAGTGTTCTGAATCATTAGGGTCCTTGCTATGGTATGGTGGGGTAGGGCTGGGCAATATGGACAAAAAAGAAAATCGCGATTTAAAAAAAAAATTGTTTTACAGTCATTCAGGACAATTACGGCTTTAATCGATTTTAATCTAATAAACCCAACAAACCTTTATTTAAAAGTTTCATTTACTCAAAAATAATTCCTGTGCAAAATGTTCAGACAACAATAAAGTATACTGATTCTAAATCAGTTTTAACATAACCTTAACATTCATAATTTGCGCTTAAATGGGTTAGGGTAACCCTAGTAGTTGGTAGCTGTTGTAAACAAATCTTGTAAACCACTCATCCAGCATTCTGCCACTTGAGCAAAATTATAACTCAGAAAAACATTTGGATGTAACAGAACATAAAAACAACAACTTTAAATAATCCAGGAGACAAAATTCTATTTCACGATTTAGCAAATTTTCAACATTCGATTTCCAAAATGACGATGTATCGAATTAATTCAATTTATTGCCCAACCCTATACGCTAATAAACACAATTTTACTCTTGCTCATCATTATGATAGTACAGTACTTGGAGAGCTATGTTTTTTTTGGGTGGTCACTGCCATAAGAAGTTTGAGGACCACTGACTTGGGGTAATGGGTCATATGTTGTTTCACCAAGTTTATTGTTATTATCTTATCATATCTAACAGCCTATTCCGGTATACAGTATTTCCTTTACATGGCACAAAAAAAACTGTTTCTTAAATGTTAATAATTTAAATGGTCTATTGGTTTTAGAGCTACAGTTACATAAACTGCAGAATAGAATAGAAGAAGACAGTTTAATTAATGTCTTTTAACACAATGGACAATCTTGAATTTTCGGTTCACTTGTGTCATTTGAAGAAAGAAAACACTCATTTAACAGATCACTTTCACTCCAAAGTTTGCCCTAAAACCCTAACCCTGCACCCTAACCCATTCTTGTCTTAATATAAATACCTTTCCAGTACTTGTTAAGACAATACAATACTGTACAAGTGTAGCTGAAGTAGCTGACATTTGAAGGGGAGGTCATCCTTAAACATTTCTTGACAATAATATAATCGCTCTGCGATTGGCTGGCAACCAGTTCAGTTCAGTTCAGGGAGTACCCGCCTACTGCCCGAAGCCAGCGCCCCCCGCGACCCTTGTGAGGACAAGCGGTTAAGAAAATGGATGGATGAATATTATCGCTGTCCTATGAAACACACTATGTCCATTTTTTAAAAATTATATAAATATATTTTCACATTTTGGGGATGTCTGCATTCAGTTTCATTCCATAAACGTAAAAATGTAAAAAATAATAATAATAATTGGCACAGGACAACTACGATATTTTATTTGGGACCTCACTATTCGAAACATGACATTCTGATTAATATTACCTTTGTGGAATTATGAGTTATGAATATGAAGCAAAATCCAGCCTATTTTATCCGTCTCAGGTGGCGGCCATTTTGTCACTCAGGGCTCAGGCAACAACCAATCACAGCTCACCTGTTTTCTGAAGATGAGCTGTGATTGGTTGGTACCTGAGCAACATTGATGTCATTTCACTCGACAGCAAGTGGCAAAATGGCCGCCTTCTGATACTGACAAAAACTGTTGGATTTTGCTGCTGAACTCATATTTCACTAACACTATATTAACCAAAGTATCGCATTTAGACTAGTGAGGCTGCATAAAACATCAAGAACATTTTTGTTAGGTTGACTTTGCCTTTAAAACTGTAATACCTGCCTGGACTGCAGCATGACACATTCCTGACAGTACTGTAATTGTAAAAGTTTGTGAAATAAACAAGGGGGTTATTGCAAAGAGTGGGTGTGAAAAAAATGGGGGAGGGGGGCACAAGATGAAAAGCTACAAATCCTAACAATGCATTCTTGAGGTACGGATGATGACATTCAGTCCATCTTCCCAGCAGACATTTGTAGTCAGTCCCATTTGCACTCAATTTCGAACCTCAGAAATATTGACATTAACATAAATTCATTTAATTGAGAAAGACCTTTTAATAGTCATTTGGATTTTAACTGTCTTTTATAACATACATCACACTGACACAACCAGTCTATTAAACCACAGTCTGGGATAGGAGAATGTAATTAAGTCTGAGCTTAGTTATTGCACTTTCATTCATGGTTTACCACACGCAAGGATTGAGCCCCTTTCAGTAATTCAGTAGCAGTGGGTGCCATCACTTTCATTGATCAATACTTGGGAAATGCCTTATCCATTCAGAAAAATAGATAGAACTCCATTATCTTAGAGATTTATATTTCCAATTTGGAACTCTCCACCTCACACAGATTAGGAAGTTCAGATGGCTATAGATAGGAAAGAGAGAGAAATTTGACTTCCCGCCCCAATTCTAATCATAGAAGTTAGCATGCCACCATCCAACATGACAACAAAATGCATAGACCTATAATAGTGTAATTTAATTTAGTAACATGCCACAATAGACAAATGCACATCCCCAAAACAGTAACTTGTCAGGAAACCAAACTGTCAGGAAACCAAAGAGAGAAAAACAGCTCAACAAGTTTAAACCATAACATTCCATTATAACTTACTTTACGTTGAGCAAAATATAGTATAAATAAATAATATATGCATTTGGGGACAGACCAATAGCATGCATAAATGTGTGATACAATATAATTCAAGCATGGCACATTTTGAAGTGGAACAATTGTATCAGTTCAATATGGTGATATCAATATGATAAAATGCTGCCTGTTGTTACACAGTTGGTTGCTTATGCTCACATATGCTGTAGCAAGACAGCAGTGAAGATGAGGTGCAGCAAAAACAAACAAACAAACAAATGCACCGATAAACTTAGAAACACAAAAAACGATGGCACATAAAACTGAACAGTACCTGAGTGGCGTAGATGGCTCTCTTCATCATAGTGAAGTCATCTCGGTCTAGAATGGAGTCCATATCAGGGATCTTGCCTCTGATTACAAAACCAGTTATTTAGACCCATATTAGAAATTAAAGGGACATTTGACACAAAAGCTTTACTTACATTAACAGCGCATCATACAGCCGTTTCCCAAACTTCTCTTTCACAGTGTGGGCAGTATCCCTATGGAATACAAAACCACACAAACAAGTAGTTAGACTATAAAAGTCACCATTTTGTCTGCTTGTGACTTTTTGTATAACCGCTCTGTTATGTCTATTAAATTGTGTCCTCTGATAAAGCAGCATTCAGGTCACTCTGAAATAAAAGTAATATTACTTTTATATCAAGTTTATGATATTAGAATTATGTCCTAATTTTTTAAGAATTCAGTTTTAATGTTACAAGAAAAAAAACTGTTTGTAGAATAGAATTCTATTTTTTTTTTCCATTTGAACTTTTGTAACTTTTCATAAAATTGTTTTTCGAAACAGAAACAGTATGTAATTTACAAGAATATTGTCATTATTTTAACTATGATACTATGCACTCTATTTTCAAGCCCAGTGCAAGTCTGGTGCTTGGTGCAGTCTAGATATGCATGAGGGCGAGCAATGCCAATAGGCTACTGGGTTTTGGTGTTTTTACAAATGGAAGCAGTTTGGCACAGCTCGTTTTGTGCCGGGTGGCCATGAACACAACAAATTAAGTACTGCTACCAGAAGGCAGAGACGTCTCTGGGTGGTCTTGAACCACCAAACTTTCAGTTAATAGCCAAACATGCTAACCAAATGTTCTACAGAGACATGGTGCATTAGGTTTTGGTCTGCTATTAAAGGTCAGTGAACTGACAATGTCCAAAAATTGTCATTTCCCCTTTTCAGAGTAATAACGTTTTAAAACAAATTGCAAATGATTGATAATGCCCAGTCAATATGTAAGTATTGCATCACCCTTGCAATGTCAATTGAAAATATTAAAAAACAAGATTAATGGTGTGTTGAGCCGTACTATTCTGTATACTGTAATTAAACTCATCTCCATCCACTATGCATGACAACTGACTTATTACTGTCATGAAATTTAACAAAAGCATGACATACCACAGCTGTTTGCGTATAGCTTGCCCCTTCAGGGATTCCACATTGAAGTTGTTGGTTTTAGCCGGCATTATAAAGAAAACGACCACTGTCACATCATTTCGGTGCACCTGTGCACAAAAAGAATGCTTTACGCTAATAGCAGACTGGTCAAAACACAAAATTTGCTCTTGAATTGAGGACTCACTCGAAGGAGGTAGTTCAGCCTGGATAGGGACTCAAGGAAAAGATCCGCTCCCTTGTTGGAGAACTCATAGCGACCGGCAATGAAGAAGAATAGTGTTTTATCGAGATTGAAGTCCAGATGTCTGTTAAAATGAATGGACTTGTTCAGCAATCAATTAATTTTGTGACAATTCAATCAAATACAATTAAAAAGAATTCAACTGTTTATGTCACACTGCATCAGTTGAATGGCCATTGTCCTGCTCTTTCTGGCGTGCCCGTCTTGGCCACATGGGCGCAGTTTAAGACAGATATATGGCTATACTGTTCATTGAGATGTCTCAACTCATCTCAGATCTTCAGTACGGCAATGATACTAGTCATTCTTCACAGAGGAAAAAGAATATATCGCTGTGAATATAGTTGTCTTGTCTTTATACGTGTTGCTTCAATGTATGTGTGTGTGTGCTGTCTTGAATGATGCAATTAATGATGTAAGGAGTGTCTTTTTCATTTTTTAGATTTTATCAATAGGAGTCACTTACCCATAGAAATGTCCTCTTACAAACTCCTGAATGAGAGCCTTGTTGATAGAATGTAGGTTCTGAAACTCATGCATGGCTGAGAACTTTTTTACATTCAGTCCATTCGGAGTCACCACATCTGCATTAACACATTTCAAGGAGGAAAAATAGCAAGCCTGAATTATTCTTTCTTAGACACTGGCTTTCAAAATTGAGCTAAATGTCTACCTGGCTTCCTGTGCAGCATATGATTGGCTTCCACAGCAGTGATCTGTGAGACTGTCGTGAAGACATGAGAGCAGTGGACGGCTGCTCTCTCCAAGCAGTAGCGATGGTAGATTTGACGTTCACCAGCCTCCTTGTCAATGTTGAACTACAGTTCAGTTTGTAGTGCACACACACACACACACGCGCACACACACACACACACACACACATATGGGGAGAGAGATTTGTCTAAAAAATATTCACACATAAATTTTGATTTTCACGTGTTTTTGAGATCCACAAATGGGATTTTCTTTTTTAATTTTGTGTGTGCATTTTCGGGCCGCTGATGCTTTATTGACATAGAAGAAGACAATTTAACAGCAGAAGAAGAGTGTCTTTCAAGTTAAAGCAAAACAAGCTCAAATTAAACAAAGTAAGGTCGCATTTTGTTTCCCGACTTGAGCAAAATAAACACTAAAGGAAGGTCAAATAAAGACTTGATTTCTGTTTTTCAATGTCCAATTTTAAACAAGAAATAGAAAAGGTTTGTTCCCGTTCAATGGAGACAGTAACACTGCTTCCCCGTGGACGGCAGAGGAACGGGCCTTAGACACATGTGAATATCTGAGATCTTGTGTGTTTGTGAATATCTCGAAACAGCGTGATGTTTGTCTCAAAAATAAATTTTGATATGTGTTTAATGCCAAAATTTTGTTGAATTTTGTAATATAATTTTTTTTTGTATGTGCGTGCGCAACGATCCACAAACGCACTTTCGGCAACTCGCAACCAAAACTCATGGAAATGCACACACAAAATTAAAAAAGACGTGAAAATCGCGGAAACATTTTTAGATCTGAAAAACACATGTAAAAATCACAAATTTATTTGTGTGAATATTTTTTAGACAATTCTCTCCCCATGTACGTACGCACACTCACACACACACACAAAAGGTGAGAGTTAAACACATTAGGTCAAGGTCTTAGACAAGCAATCTCCCTATTTTTCTTCAAGGAAAATACTTAAACCTTTTTTAGTTATTAAAAAATGATCTCATTACACAGATTTTCTGTTTAGGAATCCCTCTCAGTGGAACCTACAAAGTGCATCATTTTTGGAAAGATGGCTTAAAACCATCATCATGCATGTTGTCTTTAGGAAATCTCGCCAGACTTAAGTTCACTGAACATCGAAGGGATTAGTCCTATTTCTTTGGCTTTTCGGATTTTTTGTGATTCCGCCACACCTTCTGTGGGAGCATCTATAGAAATGAGGGAAAGAGGACTAGTGTGATGAGGACCATCTATGGGCACTTCCATGTTCTGTGTAAAGTGGCAGGTTACAGTATCTAAAAGTTGAATCGATGTAAACACAGTAACAACATGCAAAACGTGTTAAAACTCAAAACTGTGGACTGCAATGTTGCATGGAGGAATAAAAACACAACTATGACGCAATGGTCAAAAAATTAATACTGATGAACAAAATATGGATTTAATGTTCAGCTCGAACAGAGTAAGTTTGTTGTCAATCATCCACTGAGCCGGTGAGTGGCCTTTAGCTCCATGTTGACCTTTAGAGTGGGCCAATTACAAAATCCCACTCTTTACCCACATTTCAACATCTTTAATAATACTCGTGCGTTTGTGCAAGTCCATCATCTGTGGTTAGTTGTTTTCAGAACACTACTATTGACTATATTCTATTAATTATGGAACTGCATTTACAGATGTGTTTATGTTAACAATAATGTGATTAACATTGGAAAAGTTCTCTTCTTTTTGAATCGTTACCTTATCTAAGTTGTTGTAGAAGTCAACATTCCCTGCGCAGAGGTATCGTCCCAGCAAAGTCGCGTGAGTGGTGAAAACGGTTGCCATGGGAACCTTCCGAGAGCGACAGAGAATGAGCCCCGGACCTGCCTGCCACTCATGGAAATGAACGATGACATTGGGCTTGTCTCCAAGATGGTCTGTTAACTGGAAACAAAAGTGCATCATTACTTTTCGACACTGGGTGGAATCACTTCAGTTGACCAAATGCAAAATGTCTTTCTGACATCCGACAATTTGTGAACAGACTGGAAAGGAAGCCAGTGATTAAAAAGCATAAAAGGGGAAACTTTTAGCAGGGCCGCAGTCGTCCCCTGTGCCGTATTCAAGATCTGGAAGTTGAGATGACCAGGAGCCATTTGTTGCAAACTTGCAGATGCTAGCTCCTCTCAGCATGTACTGGAAGCTACCCCAGGATGACTCACACTGTTCTGAGGAAACACCCACACATTCTGTGGAAGACTCATTTTTCACCACTTTTTCACTACGTTCTTTCCTTCACTACCAAAATTGAGAGCGGGAACCTAAAACTAGAGCATTGCCTTTTATCTTGACTCTCTTCTGATCATAACAGACTGATAAAAGCGCCCCACCAATCTCATTGCCTCGCTCCATTCTTCCCCAACTTTTAACCAGACCCTTAATGCCTCTACATGAGGCAACTCCCCTCTCTGAAGCTAGTGATCCCAGTCAACCCGGTACCAAGAGAGGCTTCACATTTGGAGCTGCTGCTTCTCATCCCAGCTGCCAAGCCATAGCTAGATGAAATTATCTGTACCACAGCACCAGTTAATAGCTAAGATGCTTCATTCCATGAAGACAATGAACAAAACCAGGGAAGAGGGGACACTGACTAACCTCTGCCATTAGTATTTTCCAAACCCAGCTCCAAATGTGTAAAGACTGAATGACCGTAACCGATGATGGATCTTGATCTGGGCCCCATATTCTTGCAGTTTCCCACCAAAGAACATAAGCACTGAATCCACCAATGGAATAGTAGCTTCCCAAGGAAGAAAGCCCCCCAGTACACCTCTAAGAGACTCCCAAGAAGACCAAATACTCCAAGCTGTTGTTTTTGAACCATGTTCTTTTTGGTCAGCAGTGGTTTATGTCCTGGAACTCTGCCACGGATGTCATTTTGGCCCCGTCTCTTCCTAAATTGTTGAGTCATGAAAAGTGACCTTAACTGAGGCCTCCAGTTTTACTGTATGAACTGAATGTTTTTCCTTTGTGACCTCCTAGATGAGTCGTTGATGTACTCTTGGGGTAATTTTGTAGGCCCGCTGTTCACCACTATTCCATGTTTTCTTTTCTTGTGGATAATGGCTCTCATTGTGGTTTGCTGGGGCCCTAAAAGCTTTAGGAATGGTCAATTGTTTTAATTCTCATCTGTTCGTGAATCTATTTGGATTTTGTTTCACCTTATTACTTGAGGTGTTTTGGCTAATTTGATTTTGTCGTGTAGGTTCTATTTCAATGTTTTTGTGATTGAACATGCCTGGAGTTAATCAGGCTAATGAACTCGGTGTTCCAATAAAATGTGATTAGTTGCAGTTCCTTCATGATTTCACAGTGGCCAAAATACTTTTTACAGAGCTGGTAATATATTTATTTAAAGATGTTAATTTGTTGTGTTCCTACATTTAAGTTTTTTTTGTTTTTTTGGTTACTGAAAAAAGTATGAATAATTTTGTGAGAAAATAATGACCTCTTTGAAGAACCAGGCAATCAAGGAGCCTAGGATGAGAGCGTCGTTTGCTTCCCGGTCTTGGTATGGCAAGCCAATGTTGCAGGTCTCCCACAGGTCTCCCTTCCAGCGGTCCAGGTTCCAAGCAGCAGAACCAATGTCAAAAAGAATCACATAGGGACTGCCCTCAATTAGCCAGCGGCCAAAGTAAGCCTGTAACGAAGGACAACCAAAAATCGTTTGAAGTATTAAAGTTATCATTTCAGAGCTTCGACATAAAAGTGTTGATGTATTAATCTTGACAGAAATGTAGAATGATGTTAGTTATGACCAATGCTCTTAATTTAGGGCAGTTGTGGCATAAACTTCACAATTTCTGTTTCATCTTTTATAGTAATATCCAACCATTAAGTCTTAGTTGATGACTTAAATCAGATAAATACTACTTTATATACTGTATTTTTAAGTCAATCTCATAGTCGTCACCTCTGGCCATACCAGACTGCTGTATACCTACAATAAGGGTTGTCCATGGTGTACAATTGCCATCTAGTGGTTAAATGTATCAGTGGCTGAAGAAGGAAATATTATGCAAAAAAAATTGAAGCACATTCATGTCTGTCCACATAATGTCTCTCACCTGACAGCCATTTTGGATCAGAGCATCCATGGCCTTCCTGATTGGAGGAAAAGGCGGCTCACAGGCTTCCACCTGTGTCTTAAAGTTATGTTCAAAGTACGGCCCCAACATGAAGTAGTTCTCCCCCCATTCGTCCACAGTGATCTTGGCCTTGGTTTGGATCACGGTGTAGATTCCTCCGACTGAACCAACCAAACCAAAACTGATTATTACATTATACACAAACTATTAATAAAGATATTGTATGTTTTATGCACTGCTATTGTTAAACTGTCATGTATCTTTAGTGGTGTTGCATTGTGTAACAGTTCAAACATGTGGAAGTGGTTTTTTTTTTCTCCTCCTGTGTCTGACTTGGCAAAGAAAATACTGATCTGCCCTCTGAGTCCACAATGACATTGAAATGAGGCCATGACGGAGAACAGCATGAAACACCTGAATGGCCTCTGAACTGGACAACGTGACCAGTGGGGTAAAAAAAATAAAGAGAGAAAATAAAAACTCATGCATAACAAACTGAGACTGAAAATGTATATATGTAATGTAATAATATTAATATTAATAATACAAAAGTGCTGTTTCTGACCAAATGTAACCTTATTTGTGCATTACAATTTTATAACACAATCATGAAAGGATTTTAAATTAGATTTAGTTTTTCTCTGAAAATTTGCAAGTGATATGCTCATCATTACACGTTATTGGAAATGTATACATTATAGTGAAAACTGAAGTCCAACTATAGGATTGGTGGGTAGCATTTATCTAGCTTAATGTGTAACTTTTCAAAGGCTTTGGACTCTCCACTTTCGCTGACTTTCAATATTTACTCTGTCTGGAGCACCGTCACAAAATATTTGAGACACCCAGAAAACATTTGAGTTGAATTATGCATTTATTTTTCAATAACCCATCTAAAAGAAAACAAATCTCGGAATATAATGACATTATTATAGGCAAAATTCGTCCCCTTATTAAAACGTATGGAATATTTTGGAAGACAGAAACAAAAATTCAACATCTAACCTTTATTGGTGACTTCCCATGCTACCTCGAAGAGCAGCAGGTCTTCCACAGGCAACTCATCGTCCTCCCAAGCTGGCAGTACGCCACTTAAAGATGTCATGGACAAAGATCGTGACAGTGGCATCTTCAATTTGAAAAAAATAAACAAAGCACAGTTTTGCATCAAATTACAGCAAACTAAATAGGACTGCAACTGCTGGTCCAGGACTCAGTGTTGGACCGTCAGGAGATCCCAGGACAAGATAGATATGGTCTAATGTGGGTAAAGAACTTCCACCCTGCTTCGGCCACCAACCTTTAGCCCACATGTATACACACAAACAGACACACACCACGTGACAGCAACATTCGCTTTAGTGACGTCATATATGTAGCTGATTGTGAAATATTACACAGAGGAATGACCAGCCTCCCTCTTTACGGTACCTTGCAAAAGTATTAGCCCCTCTTGAACTTTTTTTACCTTTAGCCACATTTCAGGTTTAAAACATGAAGATCTAAAATTAGATTTGTTATGAAGAATCAAAACCAAGTGAAACACAATTGTGAAGTGAACAAAATTCATGATATTTTACAATTAAAAAAATGAAAAGTAGGATGTGCGAAAATATTCCCCCCTGTGTTAATATGAACCATTCAGAAATCTTCAGGGAACTTCTGGAGAGTCAGTTGACTGCACCCGTTCTGTCAAAGTGGAAGTATTTTGGAAAATGTATTTTTACACCCAACAGTTGGGTCTCCAAAGAAAAGAAGTAATAGTTCTTAGCAATTAGCTGTGTAGTTGTCACACTATCCTGTGAATAAACCTAACCATGATTAAAAAAAATTCTTGCCTGTTATGTGTTCCAATAAATTGAATTTCAAATCAGGTTTCTTTACATACGTCAATGTTGAAACCAAACCCGGCGATGACATGATAGCGCCTTTGCATGACCGTTCCTTTCACTTGTTGAAAAGGATGAACCAAACTCCAAACAAGGCTCTCAACATTTCCGAGAAAAACGAATGATGCATTTCTGCTCGGCAATTTAGAACCTGTGAAACGCGGATGAATGCGATTGGCTGTGAGCAAGCAGGGCACAAGGTCACCCATTCGAGTGGGATATAAAACAAGCGGCAATGGATGAGGGAAATCATACTTTGAAGCTTTTTGGACACAAGGGAGGAAGATCGATCGGGTCTTCTTCTCCCAAGATGAAGTTTGCAGTTGTGGTTATGATGTGTGGGCTGATTGTTGGTGACGACGCAAGGTGCCGAGGAGCTTCTCTGCCAAGATTTCTACCAGAGAAGGAATCGCAGCCAATGGGTAAGATGTGTACACAACCTCAATTTAATAAGCATAGAATTTGTTGGTGAACTCATTTTTATTCATTTGGTACAGCCAAATATTCCCAAATTGTCATACTGTGTTAGTTACATTTCAATAATTCACACAAATGAATTGAATCCAATGAATGTGTTATCATTCACAAGAACTTTTTACATTTCTGAGCCCGATCCTGCTGCTATTCCATTAGATCAAGCCCATTCCAGAAGAAGCACGGTGGGAGACTTTTTGGAAGATCCCAACCTGTGTTTCTCCTTTCGAGAAAACGACACCCAGCAACAGCATGAGCAGCAGCTCCTGTGCAATGACCGCAGGAACAAATTCAACATCAACCCGTTTGGCCTTCGCTTTGGCAAGCGCTACAATCAGGATTCCATCTACAGGAGAGCTGTTAAAAAGGCCAGGACAAGCAGATTTTCACCACCAATGCTCTTTCCGCGACAGCTGGAGGCGCTAACCTGAAGCAGATTTGAACCTGTGTGTCCCATGTAGGACTACAAATAATGTAAAATGTAGTGTCAGTAGTTATTGACCACTCAAGTGAGAGTGATGTAAAATCATTTAAAAGCTTTACTATATTTTCTGTAGTGACTACATTTGACACAGGGCGGCAGTAAAATGCCTTTCACAGTTATCCCCTTTTTTCCACTGTTTATTTTTTAACTGTAGCCTTATTGTTGTCCAGAATGGATTGGACACACCAAACAGAAAAGACACTGAAGTTTATTTCATCTTATACAATATTCTCTGTTTTGTGTTCAGTGAACTGTGATTTTTGGTTTGTTGAGGCATACTGTGTTTGCCTTTTATCTTGCTGTCATCATTTACAATTCACATTATAAATAGGTTCAATGGAATGATTGAAGGTCATATTTCAAATGTTAAATAAGGGGCAGTTAAATAAATTGTTTCACCTTTATTAATTTATTCATCGTGACTTTTTTCCTACTTGTTTCCTGCTTGTACAGCAAGGACACAAACAACAATGTCAGGCAATTAACGGAATTGACTAAAACACCTCTTACTGTGTTACATTACAACCGTGTGACTTCTCTAAACCAATTGGCATATATATATATATATATATATCATGGCCAAACGTTTTGAGAATTGAAAACAAATATACATTTATAAATATATAATTATACAATCACAAAATCTACTGCCTATTTTTTGACTATGGCAATTTGAATGTACTACAGAATGTTATGCACAGTGATTAGATGAATTGAAATTATTTGCTAAGTCCATATTTGACATTTATCGGATCATCAAGAACTTTAAGGAGAGAGGTTCAATTGCTGTGAAGAAGGCTTCAGGGTGCCCAAGAAAGTCCAGCAAAGGGCAGGACTTTTTCCTAAAGTGGATTCAATTGCGGGTTCAGGCCACCACCAGTGTGGTGGAGCTTGCTCAGGAATGGCAGCAGGCAGGTGTGAGTGCATCTGCACGCACAGTGAGGCAAAGACTTTTGGTGGATGGCCTGGTGTCAAGAAGGACAGCAAAGAAGCCACTTCTCTCCAAGAAAAACATCAGGGACAGACTGATATTCTGCAAAAAATACAGGGGTTGGTCTGCTAAGGACTGGGGTAAAGTCATTTTATCTGATGAATCCCCTTTCCGATGTGTTGGGGCATCTGGAAAAAAGCTCATCTGAAGAAGAAAAGGCGAGCGCTACCACCCGTCCTGTGTCATGCCAACAGTAGAGCATCCTGAGACCATTCATGTGTTGGGTTGCTTCTCAGGCAAGGGACTGGGATCACTCAAAACGTTGCCTAAAAACACAGCCATGAATAAAGAATGGTACCAAAACATCCTCCGAGAGCAACTTCTTCAACCATCCATAAACAGTTTGGTGACGGACAATTCCTTTTCCAGCATGATGGAGCACCTTGCCTTTAGGCAAAAGTGGTAACAACATGGGTCAGAGAGAACAAACATCAACATTTTTGGGTCCATGGCCAGGAAACTCCCCAAACCTTAATCCCATTGAGAACTTGTGGTCAATACTCAAGAGGCTGGTGGACAAACAAAAACTGACAAATTCTGACAAACTCAAAGCATTGATTATGCAAGAATGGGCTGCCATCAGTCAGTATGTGGCCCAGAAGTTAATTGGAAGTAGGAAGGTCTTGGGAAAAAAGGGTCGACACTGTAAATATTGACACTTTGCATGAATTTCATTTAATTGTCAATAAAAGCCTTTGACACTTGTGAAATTATTGTAATTATATTTCAGTTTAGCATAGTAACATCTAACAAAAAGATCTAAAAACACTGAAGCAGCAACGTTTGTGAAAACCAATACTTTGTGTCATTTTCAAAACTTTTGGTCATTACTATATATATCCATCCATCCATTTTCTGAACCGCTTGTCCTCACAAGGGTCGCGGGGGGCGGTGGAGCCTATCCCAGCTGGCTTCGGGCAGTAGGTCCTGAACTGGTTGCCAGCCAATCGCAGGGCACACAGAGACGAACAACCACCCACAATCACACCTATGGACAATTTGGAGTGTTCAATTAACCTTGCATGTCTTTGGAATGTGGGAGGAAACTGGAGTACCCAGAGAAAACCCACGCAAGCATGGGGAGAACATGCAAACTCCACCCAGGAAGGCCGAAGCCCAGACTCGATCTCACGTCCTCCGCACTGGGAGGCGGATGTGCGTACACCCCCTACGAAAAATAACGCTTTAAACAATTTGTCAATGAAATCAAAAACAATTTTCTAAATATTGACAAGACTAAATTTGTATAACATCTGTTTAACTTATAACATGAAAGTAAGGTTAATAATATACATTATTCATTACACAGGTGTCAAGCAGACTGTTGACTATAAATGGGTGTAACTTAAAGTAAACACTTTAGGATTTCATGCTGTTAGCAATGGCACCACACGGAAGAGAAATGTCACAGGACCTGAGAAAGAAAATAATTTATTTGCACAACAAAGGTGATAGCTACAAGAGAATCAGCAAAGCTTTACTCATCAGTCAGAATATTGTAGCAAAAGTGGTACAAACATTTTAAAAAAGATGGTACTGCAACCATTTCATAGAGATGTCCAGGTTGCCCACGGATGTTAACAACTCGACAGCAGCGTCTTCTGATGAGAAGGGTGGAAGAAAGCCGACATGTAAATTCACTGCAGTTACCTAAGGAAATAAAAAGCCGAACTGGGGTGACTATTTCCCGTGACACAATACGGCGTAAACTGCAGAGGAATGGCATGCATGGGTGCCGTCCACGGAGGAATCCTCTCCTAAAGCCCACAGGCACAAAAAAGTGCGCCTAGAGTTTGCCAGGGCCCATGTTGACAAAGATGAAGACTACTGGGACTCTTCTCAAAAAAATGATAAAAATCCTATTATCAAGTATTCGTAATCATAATCTGAAGAGGGGGAAGTTCCTTCGTGCGCTGGCTTTAAAACTTGTGTCCCAGGGAGTCGGAGTAGTAGTCCCACCTCTTCCGTGCGCTTGAAGCAGACTTGTTCGACTGAGACCAAGCTTTTGGGATAGCATTTGATTGTTTTTTTTTAGTAGTATTGACAAGTCAGATGCTTCATTTATCATTCTGAACACATTTCAAACATTACCGCGTTCACAAAGTTATTGAAACCGCTAAGCTTACTAATTAGTTAAACCTAGATGGCTGCAGAAGTTACACACATCATTCATTTGAGACATACTGGTTGTGTACAAAGACAAACAACAGAAGACACTTGATGTCAGTAAAGCACATAGAGTCCGTTTATGTCCCAAATTATGTAGATTTCAGATTAATTACGAACGGCAGGATTCTTGAGGATAATATCAATAGTGGCCGCTGGAGGGCACTGTTGTACCGTTTAACTTCCAAGAGGCGTTGTTTCCAAAAACATATGGCTGATTCCTGTAGAAAGACCAGACCATAAAAGTGGTCTGGGTACTGAAAAGCAGTTTTATCGCTAGTCTGCTTGCTAAACAGGCTTTTAGATCTTGGAAGGCGCTGAGGTACGTGTGTCCTGTGGGTTGTGAAAACGAAATCCAGTCCCTGCTGGAGGGAAATTCAAAGAGTTTTCATTTTTGAACTGTCTCTGGTTGGTTTGAGAAAACACAGGTTTAAGGCACGCACACACATTCCCCAGGTGGAAATGTTTAAAAAAGCAAATACAATAAAAATGAAGGGTGACGGGCAATATTCGTTACAATATATATATATATATATATATATATATATATATATATATATATATATTGTGTGTATATATTTATATATACTGTGTGTGTGTATATGTATATATATTTGGGGTGTTACAAAAAATCAATTCGGGAATATATCGTGATATTACAGCGCGCAATTCTCGAATTGATTCAATATGCGGCCGAATCGATTTTTAAACATCAATTTTTTTTATGGGAATATTCAACAAAACGTCAAAGCGGTTAGGATTCACACATTAAGCATGGAAGAATGTAATATTAATGGAACATTAAGCCTTAATATTTTATTTCAGACTGTTTGTTAAATGCAGTGGCTCAGTTATAAGCCTGAATTTTCAGATAAATAAATACATTTTCATACAAATCTTACAGTGTACATTTACAAGTTTACTGATTAGTATTTTCAAAATTTGAGTAAAATAAATAAATTAACAAAAATCTCAATCAATTTATAGATTCATATCGAGATTAAACGCTATTGTATCGAATCGTGATATGAATTGAATCGCCAGGTACTAGGCACTACGCACCCCTAATATATATATATATATATATATATATATATATATATATATAAAACCATTCCACTGTGAACACTGAAAATTACTACAACTTACTTAAATTGCTATGAAAGTTTTTCTTAAATCAACAACTTTTGTTCAAGAATGAATGACATTATTATCATTATTTTTGTTCAAATCCATTCTTTTCAATGTCAGCATTGTAGATTTGGGTATGACTAAAGATTTAATAAGGTTATTTTAATATTTTATACAAAAAGTCTGACCATCATGCCTGCAGGGTTCACAAACTTTTGAGCAGCACTGTATGTATGTATATATATATATATATATATATATATATATATATATATATATATATATATATATATATATATATATATATATATATATATATATATATATATATATATATAATGTTACATTTGATAAAATTGTCACAAAAATAATAGAACAGTACGCACTCATTGTCCATGGGTTAAATGCATTTATTAAGGGATTTGATCAAAGAATAAGATACTAGCAATTGTTTTTTTTTAAAGACAATGTGTTTCGGGTTCTATGACAGTATTTTTGCTGTCTTTTGTACTTACTTAAATGTTCTCTTGAATTTCTGCTCAATAGGCTTACAGTACAAAGACAGGGAAAACTGCACATGTGGAGTTTTGGGTTCTGATCTACACATCACACACATGTTTCTTTGACTGTGGGAAAGTGACCCAGTTAGGTTGTGCTTTAAGTACACCGACACGGGCTACTTGGATCTACAACTCCTGATAAAACACAACAATTTACAAGTAGTTAAGGAGAAAATGTGCTTGTGTATTTTTTGAAAGGAAAGCACCAGCCAGCCAATACTTCAGCTTACATGACACCACCCAAAAAGACTGACGTTGTGCTTTCAAAGAATGCTAAGGTGTGATGGAGAGGAATGTAATTGTGCATGATGTCAGGCTTCTCTGGACCACACTGGCGCTCAAACATCCTGGAGGTCCCTCTGGATGCCCCAGAGAGTGTCAGCGCTCTTTTTCAGCTGAGCCACTTCGCCGTCTGTCAGAGTCATGTTGACCACGCTGCCCACACCACTGCTATTCAGAACGCACGGCAGGGACAGGAAGACCTCTTCTCCGATACCGTACATGCCCTAAGTAGACAAACAGAGAGTTAGCATCAGTTATAATAGTTTTGCACCTTTCATTAGAGTTTGTTTTTATTTCGTTTTGACTTTGGTTTTAGTTAATGATTTTAGTAGGCTATTGGTTTTAGTTATTTTCTTAGTTTTTGTTTTTGTCATTGATTTGGACTAGTCATTTTTCCTTATTTTTTCTTTTTCTTTTTTTAACACCACCACATTTGAAATGAAATAATAGTGGTGTCTTGTAGCATTAATTACAAGGTTTCTCAAAAATCGGAAATAGGCTGTTTAGCAGCCCACTTTTTGCGGAGTACTGAACATCCATTCTCAATGGATCAAAAGACTTGACTCATACAAAATTAAGCATAGTGGTGTGTTTCATTCCCTTGTCAAGACAAAGTAGAAAAAGGTTTTTAGGTTTTAAGATTTAATTAATTGCTGAGTTTTTAATCAATTCCCAAATGAAACATTTTGGCATAAATACTGCACGGCGCGTTGCATATATCTGCGCAGGCGGGTTGGACCCGATGTTAGTAATTTTGCAGACGAGTGCAGGTTACTATTCACTGGTGTATTGTTACATGTTTAATCCCCCGCCAATTTCCTTCACTTCCACCTCCCTCCCCGTTTTTTCACTGTTATATTTACTTACACGTTACCTCTTATTTCACGCAAATTACATAAACCACATAACTACTTTGATTCCATCCTATAACATGCCAATATTAACAAGTAGCCTATACAGATATATACACAGGACTGAGCCTATATTGTTTGTATGCATAAATTAGTTCTGGTCTCCTGGAATGTTTGTGGCGCTCGCTCACAGGCAAAAAGAATAAAATTCTTAGACCATCTCTTAAAATTAAAAGCAGATATTTGTCTCCTGCAAGAAACCCACCTACAAAAATCTGAAGAAAAAATTCTTATTGACAAGAATTTTAGTCAAGTGTACTCTGCCCCTTATAACAGTAGACAAAGAGGAGTCTGTATACTCATACATAAGAATTTATTCCCTACTCTAAATAATACAATAAACGACCCAGAGGGCCGATACATTATTATTTAAGTGACTATATTTAATAAAATATATACATTTGGTAATTTATATGCCCCTAATAAGGAGGATCCGGCCTTTTTCCATGAATTTTTCTCTCAGCTGTTTGATTTAGCAGCGAATTCTACTATTATTATTGGAGGTGACTTTAACACAGTCTTAAATCCATTAATAGATCGTTCTAATAATACAATATGTATAAGGCGATTACAATCTACTAGTAGTAATAGGTAATATATGGATTATTTTGGCCTCGTCGACAGCTGGAGACTTAAAAATCCAACTAAGAAAGAATTTACCTTCTTTTCCGCTGTGCATCAAGAATTGATTTATTTCTACAGTATAGACGATATGTTATCTAAAAAGACAGAGTTTATAATACAACAATTGAGATACAACCACTTTGAATATAATAACAAATCAGGTCAACTTCTTGCAAACGCCTGGGAAAAATCTCTCTATTAAAGGGACAACTTGTGAATGCCTACAATCACATGAATAAATTAATCACATTTTTGTATAACTATTATCGCAACCTATACTCTGAAACTAATTTTCCTAACACTGAGCATTTTGAGGCATTCCTCAGTACCTTTAAATATACCTGAGTTAACTATTGAATATAAAGATATGTTAGATGTGCCACTTACTATAAACGAGTTGTACAATGCTCTAGATAGTATGCCTAATGGCAGAGCACCTGGCCCGGATGGTTATCTGGCTATATTTTTTAAGCACTTTTGGTTAATGCTTACTCCATTATTCTTAAGAGTAGTAACAGAAATTAAAACTAATGGTTACATACGTCCACACATGAATACAGCAGCAATTAAGCTTTTATTAAAGCCAGAAAAAGACCCCACACTTCCATCAAGCTACCATCCGATTTCACTAATTAACACTGATATTAAAAATTAGCGCTAAGGCTTTCGCATCTAGACTAGAAATCTCAACAATCATTCATAGCGACCAAACAGGCTTTATTAAAGGTCGTCACTCTACCAATAATATTAGGAGGCTCTTTAACCTTATCAGCATGTCACAGCAGCATGATAAAAAGGCAGTTATTATATCGTTGGATGCAGAAAAAGCCTTCGATAAAGTTAACTGGTCCTTCCTCTTTGCTGTTTTAAATAAATTTGGCTTTGGTATGTCATTTATTCACTAAGTGTCAGTATTATATGATTCTCCTAAAGCTACAGTTACTACTAATGGGATTATATCTCAGAGTTTTGCTCTACAGAGAGGCACAAGACAGGGATGCCCACTGTCCCCTTGATTATTTGAAATATTTATTGAGCCGCTTGCATTAGCTATACGCCAAGAAAGAAGGATTCAAAGAATTCACTCTTTGCCGATGATATTTTACTTATTTACTTATTTAGAAAAACCTGCTATTTCGTTAGGGAAAGGTCGTCACTCTACTAATAATATTAGGAGGCTCTTTAACCTTATCAGCATGTCACAGCAGCATGATAAAAAGGCAGTTATTATATCGTTGGATGCAGAAAAAGCCTTCGATAAAGTTAACTGGTCCTTCCTCTTTGCTGTTTTAAATAAATTTGGCTTTGGTATGTCATTTATTCACTAAGTGTCAGTATTATATGATTCTCCTAAAGCTACAGTTACTACTAATGGGATTATATCTCAGAGTTTTGCTCTACAGAGAGGCACAAGACAGGGATGCCCACTGTCCCCTTGATTATTTGAAATATTTATTGAGCCGCTTGCATTAGCTATACGCCAAGAAAGAAGGATTCAAGGAATTCACTCTTTGCCGATGATATTTTACTTATTTACTTATTTAGAAAAACCTGCTATTTCGTTAGGGAAAGTATTTAACTTAATAACTAAATTCTCACATTTATCAGATTATTCTATTAACTGGACAAAATCAACACTAATATCTATTACAGAAAATTCATGGAACCCTGCAAGCCAGGACCCACCCACATTACTAATTTCCTATAGGTAGTTTAAAATACTTACTACTACTACTACTTAATACTAGCCATAAACATTTCACCTAAATGAACTGATTTAATTCATTTAAACTTGACTCCACTTCTGGATAGCATTTATAGTGACTTGGAGCGCTGGAATAATCTTCCCATTTCTCTAATAGGACGAATAGCCACCATTAAAATGAAAGTTTTACCCAAAATAAATTATTCTTTCACAATGATTCCATTTAAACCTACGTCTAACTGGTTCCAGTCGTTGGATTCGGCCGTTTCAAAAAATAAGCAAAGATTGTCTACTCTTCAGAAAAGTAAATCCAAAGGAGGTCTAGAACCACCAAATTTTATGCACTACTATATAGCTAACCAGCTACAATATATCATTCTATGGACACAACCCAACAGAGATACTAACTGTTGGCTGGAGCTAGAACAGAAGGATTGTAATAACCTCAGACTTTTAGATTGACTCTTTATTGCAACATCGATTAAGCGACACAATTGTTTAAAAAAAAAAACAATGATTTCCGCCACCCTGACCGCCTGGTGGAAGGCACTAGAAATTACAATAGCCCAATTGGACTTTTAACTTAACAACAAATCGTTTTATTTAGGTGTGTGGGAGCAGAAAGGAATTACACATCTCCACCATCTTTTCTTAGATAATATGTTTATATTATATACATCCTTGCTCCAAAAATGCAAAATAAAAAATGGAAATTTTTAACATTATCTGCAAGTTAAAAACATGATAAAGAAACAAATTCCAACACTTCGGGGTACGCTCCAATCGCCTGTTTTAGCTAAAGATATTACAAAGCTTTCTCCGACAACAACAAAAAAACTCTCAAAAATATATAAGTTACTTTCGTATACTGATAAAAATGTATTTACCCATCTTGTAATGGAAGACAGACTTGTCTATAGCTCCAGAATCTGACTTTTGGATTCAAGTTTGTGAAAACGTATTTAAAATAACAAAAGACACAAATTTACAACTTATCCAATATAAAATTATTCATAGAACATATATTACTCAATATATGATGAAGGAAATGGGACTTTCAGACTCCAGCATTTGTCTCCAGTTTACAAAACACTGCAGACACTTATTTTCATGCTTTATGGTTATGCACTACGGTTATGTATTTCTGGACTAAAGTCTTAGAAAAACTTTCCGCTATGTTGGACTGTAGGATACCTTTATCTCCAAACGTGTTTGCTAGGTGACCTAACAACTGAATTACCACGTAAACAATTTTAATCTACACTTGTAGCCCTTACTATCGCTAAAAAAAACAACTTTTGTCAACTGGAAAAATAAACAAACTCTGAATATAGACCAATGGTCTAACCTCCCAATAAATCACATTTTAATGGAAAAAATATCTGCCTAGAATAAAAACCAAATATCAAAATTTATACAAACATGGTCTATGTATATAGAATCTTTTAATCTAAATCTGGTTACTTAATTCTGCCTGTTAGCGAGAGCCACCATATCGCGATAACTTATATTGCTGTTTCTGTATTTGGCCATTTGTAACTAATGGTTGTGTTTTTATAGTCAGGAACCTAGTTGCTGCCAGCAGGATTGAGCAGACTACATCAAATAATACCATACAGTCACCAACTCCTCAAGATTCACTTCCAATGGGCACTAAATTAATATTTGGCTGAGCGTGGGCGGCTCTGCCCCTCTGTGGGCTGCTGGGTGGCAGCTGCGTCTTGGCCGTTCCCTGGGTCTCTTGGGGGGTGCTGCGTTGCGGTGCTCTTCCTGGTATCCGGGGTGGCGCTGCCCCAACGCGGTCCATCGCTCCGTGCCCGGCGACGCGGTTTGGGGCGCGGGTGCCCCGTGGTTCCCTCTCCCCTCCCCCTTCCTCCCCCTTGCTGCCTCTCCCTCCTCCGCCTCCCTGTCCCTTCTCCCTCGTCACCCTTCCTCCTCCTCTCCCCCTCTCTCTGCGGCCCTGCCGCTGCCCCTTGCCCTTCTTGTCGTCTCCTTCCTCCGTCCCATCCCCCTCCCCTGTCCGCCTTCCTCCCCCTCCCCTGGGCCGGGGGCTCCATCCATGGCCTGGATCTAGGGGCTCCGGGGGCCGGGCGGGTGGGGGTGTTGTGCCTGCCCCGCTCCAGTAAGCCTCCTAGCACCTTGGGCTGTTCCCATATGCCCGCCGGGGTCCCGGTGGGGGGTTGGGTGGAGTGCTTGGGGGTGTGGTGCGCGGGTGCGCCTCCTGCCCCCGCCCGGTTGGGAGAGGCCCCGCTGGTCGCTCTTCTTAACTCACTGCACTAGTTTTACAAAATACACTTTGTTAATGGACACATAGGGCACATAACACACACTTTTGGGGGGGACAGTTGGAGACACCGTCTTCGCCCTACAACTTCCCTCCAATTTTAATGCACCCCACACCTGGGTGGGGCAGGTGTGTTGGGGTGGGGAGCCATTGGTTGGAGCAGACTGCAGTATTAAGCAGTACTGCAGTCCCCCATCTGTATCCCCGCTGCGCCCCCCCCCCCCCTATTTTTTTTCAATGCACGACATACACTCACTGACATGTCTGGGAAGTAGGTGGATCGGAGCGGGGTTGATATCACTTCCCTCTGCTCCATCTCACCTGCTCCCAATTTTAATGCAGCACACACACACACACACACACACACACACACACACTTGGATATACCGTGGGTGGGGTGACATCTACGAACTTAGTAACAGGGTCAGGTACGCTGGCGTGACGACCGGGGCCTTTCCCCGCTGGGCCTGGGGTTCGGGGGTGCCGCCCGTCTCCCAGTGCTCCCATCTCCCCTTCCGCCCCCAGTGTTCCACCCCACCACGCGGCCCTCCCCTCTTTGGTGGAGGTTTTCATGCATACCAAATACACCACACTAGCATCTATCGAAATTCAAACACAATGTGCTGCTTCCTCTGGTCGTTGAATCAGTGGAGGCTGATGTCTGTGGATCTCACTCTACTTCATCTATCCTTCCTTCCTTTCCTCAGTCTTACTTTTGGTCTCTTAAGGTCTCCCTAATTTGTTAGAATTTAGATGTTTCTGGGGTTGGTGAAAGATTCTGGTTGGTAACCTGGTGGGTAGTAGGTGATGTCTGGTCGGTGCTGGATTTCACTTTCCTTTCTTTTCTTTGATCCTTCCTCGGGTCTCCTGACAACCTCACGACTCTAGCTGGATTCTGAAGTATTCGGTTGAGGTGAACGGTATGGTATTTTTAATAGGTTTAAGGTGAATTAATGAGTACACACTCACACGCGCACATATGCACACACACCCGCACATGCACATACTCACGCACATACAAAGAAAAATAGCAAAAAAAGAAAAAAATACGAGAGAGCAATGATGATGACATCGAATCGGTAAGATTGCCGAATGAATAATACTGAGCTGTCTCAGGGAAAGAAAGAAAAAAGGAAAGAGATCCCAAAAATTGCAAAAGACCCTGTGTGAGTGTGTGTGCACGTGTCTGACCTTGACCATGGTGGAAACTGGGTGGACGCGGCTCATGTTCTTGACAATAGTCTCTGTCAGGTCAGCCACGCTCAAGCCGATGGCCCAGTTGGTGTAACCCTTCAGCTTAATCACCTCATAGGCACTGGCACACAATGCAGCACTTTGTTCATGTCATGCTGACGTCATTCATCAAAATGAAAGCAGAAAACAGCAGACTTGCCCCCTCTTTAATCTTTGAGTAGCAATTTAGAAGATTGATTTAAATATAAATCACAATCGTGTGACTATTAATGAAAAATAAGTGAATTATTAGAAAACTATTACTGCCACTATTACTTGCAAAAAGTGTGTGTTGAATGCACAGCTCTAATTAGCCAGCAGCCTGAGCACTGCCCGACAGACCGCATTAAACCTACCAATGTTGTAGTTGGCCAATCTAACAATCCCATGGGACCATTTGTCGTAAAAGCCTGTCGTCACTGTTTGGCCACAAATATCAGAGGCTCTCAGGTTTTCCCACCGAGGCAGTAGCATCAAATACAATCAATTTATGCATGTATGACTGTCCTGAAACAACAGATGATGATTCACTGGCTGCTACATGCGCTCTAAGCACAGTGAGGCAGGCAATGAGCATTTTGTTCTCATGGTCAAAGTTACACTATTCACTAAATTCTGTTTTCAGTCTGAAACTGGTTGAAATATAACTCAGTGGTAGAAAGCTAGGAGAAAATTCTTGATGTGGTATGGAGAGCTGAGTGCAGAGCTAATCAAGTACATTGTTTGTAATAATCGGCCACTTCGACTGTAAGAGGAAGAATTTTGCCTGTTGTTGACATACACTACCAGGTGGCAAGCGAGAGTAAAAAAAATATGAATTTGTGACTGTCGCACAAAATCTTAAACATATAATAAGAGCATCATTATATCATAAAAATACAGATATTATGTCATTTGTTTCATAAGCATTTTGTTGTATGGCATTTCCTTGTACCCTCTTAGCATATTCATACTTAACTCATTCGCTCCCAGCCATTTTCACTGAAGCAACATACCACCTTTGCTCCCAGGTGTTTTACTGGATTTTGACTGATTTTGCAAGGCCCACAGAATATTGTGTTTTATTGCTATAAAAACATGGAACCTACCAAAAGAAAGATTAGAGTCTCTTCTTTCATCAGCAAAAAAAGTATATTTCTGTTTCCGTTTTGCAGCAATTAGCATGAGTATATAGCTAAATTTCATCATTATTCACAAATCTGTTTAATACAGTGGGTGAAACAGCTTTTTGCAACATGGCCCTGGTTGATCTCTTATACTCTGCTGTCACCTGCTGGCCGTTTTTGTAATAACTACAATTGCTTCAAAGCCTTCTGTATGCTCTAGCATTAAAAAAACATATAAATACGTCTTTGGGAGCATGATAATATCTCAAATAGAATGTATTTATATGTTTTTGGGAGCAAATGACTTAACATACTGCTTTGGAATTTCAGCTTTGCCCTGAATGGATGGACATTCATTTTCATACGGCGTACCTGTCCACGACAGCTTTATGTGTGGCCTTCCACTGTTCTTTATCACCGTCACTGCCAATGTCGGGATTCAGCTTCTGCAAGTTGACCCCAGCTACATTTGCGCCACTCCACACAGGCACTGCAATAGAAAAATCACAGTACTTCTCTGGACCCACGCTCATCCTAGATCAGTGGTGTCCAAACTCGGTCCTCGGGGGCCGGTAGTCCCGCAGGTTTTGGATATTTCTCTCCTCCAACACAGCTGAAGCTCATCAGCAAGCTCTACTAAGCCTGATAACAATCCTGTTGATTGAAACAGGTGTGTTGGAGCAGGGAAACCTCCAAAACCTGCAGGACTACCGGCCCCCGAGGACCGAGTTTGGACACCACTGTCCTAGATGGACTAACGCAAATTGGAAAAGTATGATGTGATCTGATAAGTCCACATTTCAGATTGCTTTTGGAAATCATGGATGTCGTGGCCAAGGGCCATGGATCAAGTCATGCTAGATCATCATCAACAGTTGAGCTTGTTCATACCCACCACTGGTATCTCCATGCTCGCCCAGCACCCAGCCATTAAAGGAACTAGCATGGATGCCGAGTCGTTCGGCCATCATGAAGCGAAAGCGGGCCGAGTCCAGGTTGGTGCCACTGCCGATGACGCGGTGTTTGGGCAGGCCGCTGAGCTTCCAGGTCACATAGGTGAGTATGTCCACTGTGAATGGGTGTTATCATCAAATAACCACAACACAGATAGTATGTAACCACATTACAGTAGAACAGTGGTGTCAAAGGCTGGTCCTCGAGGGCCTGAGTCCTGCATGCTTTAGAGCAAGGGTGTCAAACTCATATTAGCTCAAGGGCCACATGGAGGAAAATATTTTAAAATATATTACCAACCAGTGATCGGTAAACTCATGGTATATAACTTAAAAACAATAGGCGTCAATTATACGCAGATTTTCGCTATTTGTGGGTTAGCCCTACATCACGGGGCTCAACTGTAATTATATTGTTCCCAAAAATAATTTGAATGCTAATGGAACGCAGCAACACTTTGTCTGTATGAGTTCCGAACGTGTTAAATCCTACCCGTTTTGCATATATATTGTTCCCAGAATGCATTGTGTGGCACAGTTAATGAAGTTATATGGATGTTAATCCTTGTCATATGTGTTTATGTTACCAGTAATTGAATTTGTGTCACATTTAACACGTTTATGTCGGTCTATGATTTTATTTATTTATTTTTAAACAAACCCTAACTTTAGGTGGTGTGTAAAATAATGACATCCAGGGCATTTCCATGTACAAGTTGGATTGCTCATTTTAGGATTGCTTGTGAAATTACCAATGTATATGTTTTGGTTGTGGCCATCTGATTAATTGGTCCGACTGCTATTTTTTATTTACTTTACTAAATCATCTCACGGGCCGGATTAAACCCCTTTGCGGGCCTAATCCGGCCCATGGACCGTATGTTTGACACCCCTGCTTTAGAGGTTTCCCACGTACAACACAGCTCATCAGCAAGCTCTTCAGGACCCTGATAATAATCCTGATCATTGAATCAGGTGAGTTGGAGTAGAGAAACCTTGAAAACATGCAAGATTCAGGTCCTCGAGGACCGGACTCTGATACCTGTGCAGTAGAATGCCGCAGAGATGACACAAATCGGCATGAACAAAAATGCCTCTGAAGTTTCAACTGCCTTCATTTCCGCCATTACAGTAGACCTCAACATATTTCTAGACTGCAGTTCAAAGACAACCTTTGCTTATTGTCTTTTTCTTGCAGCCTATTTCAACACTTGTTTCAAATGAAATTCCAACTTTAAAGGGATTCAATAAGACAACAAATATACGATACATGGGAGTTTAGATTCTTATACAGGGGGGTGTTAGATTATTTGAGTATGTTGAGGGTTAGGTTTAGTAAGAATGGTGAGAATCGGTCAAGAAATGTTTAAGTAGAAGTATGTCAAAAAATTGGGAATGGAATTGAAAAAGTTAAATGGTGTACTGTAGAACATGTGTGAATGCTTCTAGCATAAACGGAAGTATTGCAAGAACTGAACGACGTGCAGCTGTGTTGTACTTACCAGGGTTGGAGACAACGATGAGTGTGCACTGTGGACTGTGCTTCATGATCTGAGGGATGATGGACTTGAAGACGTTTACGTTCCTCTGTACCAAGTTGAGGCGGCTCTCGCCCTCCTGCTGGCGGACTCCGGCAGTCACTACGACCAAGCGAGAGTTGGCAGTCACTGCATAGTCTGGAAGTGGAGAATGAGAGCCTTTGTAATGACGTGTGATGAGTAAGACACTGTGATAATCGTAGACTGTGAGAGCAGCATATTCCGACCTTTGTCCGCAACAATCTTGGAGGTCTTGAGGAAAAGGCTGCCATGCTGCAGGTCCATGGCCTCTCCCTTCAGGCGATCCTCCATCACATCCACCAGCGCCAGCTCATCACACAGATCCTTGCAAAGTGAGCACCAGAATCACACCTCATACAGTACCTCCCAGATGTGCTTCGACCATGTTGAGACTTTCGTGCGTGACTCGCACTACAGGCGGCATACTGTCAAAAATACTTTGATGCTGGGTGTCTTACCCGCAAGAGGATACTAATGGCGCAAGCCATGCCCACTTGGCCCACCCCAACGACTGTCACTTTGTTCCTGGGGGGCTCTGAAGAGCTACCAGGCAGAGGGCTGATGAGTTTCTGAAGAACCGATGACATGATGGAGCTGCAGGAAAGGCACGGAAATTAGTCAAGTGTTGCTAACTTTTTCTGTCTCTTGTGGCAATTTTTTCAAAAAGGGGCTGACCATGTTACATCCTGTTAAAAAATCAACTACACGAGCAAAGTCATTTTCACATTAGGCACACACTGAAAAAAGTGTTTTGTTGGACTAAACTAAAAAAATTATGTAATTTGTTACAGCTATTTTTTTTTTTTAGTTTTTCTCGTAATATTCATGATTTGGTTGAAAGCATCATTTTCAATTTAATATAAATCAAATAGCTAATTATTTTTTCCCAAGCCAAATAAAAAAACTACATCCAAATAACTTTTTACTGGAATAAACTAATTAAAGTAAATGTTATTACTTTATCCCAAATCGAATTTCTGATTCAGTATGAACAAAATTTCCGGGGTACAACCTGAGCTGTTTGCCAGACAATTGTAGGACACACATATGAACAAACATTCCCACCCACATCAAGAGACATTATAGTGTTCAATTAACGTATGCACTAGGTACAGGGAGAACATGGAAGCTCCACACAGGAAGGCTGGAGGCTGTATTTGAACCCTGGACTACTGAATTGGGTGGCAGATGTGCTTAGCAGTGGACCACCAAGCCTGCTACGCTAATTGAAATAAAACAAAAACATATTTACAGTCAAATAACAAAGTGCCATTAAAAACAGAAAACTGTCCCTATAAAAAAATATATATATTTTTTAAACTAACTAAAAAAAAGTTTTTTTTTTAATTGGGGGGGAAAAGCTAGAACTATTAAAATGTATGAGTTTTGTTCTTGATATTTTCTCCTGTAATGAATTCTCATATGTATTAGTTGAAAATGTCAAATTTTATATTTATTTTATACATAGAGGAACTAAATGAAAAACGTTTACTAATCCGAAAAAAAAATGTGTTGTATGTGCCCTTGCTATACAAAAAACAACAACCTAGGATTGTAAGTTAAGACTCATGTAATTCTACAAAAGATTGCACAAATTTGCTAAATGCTCACAATAAAACAAGATCGTTTAGGAACAGTTTTCCTGTTTTAACAGGCATTTTGTTATTTGATTGCAAATATGTTTTTGCTTTAAACACAAATTTAGCTGAGCGGTGGCCTTACACAGCAGTCCAGGGTTCAAACCTAATAATAATAATAATGCATCGGATTTATATAGCACTTTTCTAGACACTTTATAGAGGAATGGATACATTATTCATGCACTCACACATTTACACTGTGGTGGCTGTAAACTACTTAAGTAGCCACAGCAGCCCTGGGGCAGGCTGACGGAAGCATGGCTGCCAGTGTGCGCCTACTCCAACCACCACCAAACATTTGCACCTTAGAAACACCAGTGTGTTTAGCACTGGAGGAAATGTGTGTGAAGTGCCTTGCCCAAGGACACAATGACACATGACTTGGGGAGAGCGGGGATCAAACAGCCGACCTTCTGGTTACTGAACGACCGTCTCTATGCCACACCACGGCCGCCACCCTTGTCTCCAGCCTTCCCGCGTGGGCTTCCATGTTCTGCGGGTCCGTGCGTGGACATTTTCCAGGTACTCTAGTTTGTGCCCACATCTCAAAAACATGCATGGTTGGTTAGTTAAACACTAAATTGTCCCTTGATGTGTAAGTTTGTTCATCTATGTGTGCCCTACAATTGTCTGTTAACCAATTCAGGTTGAGCCCACAAATTTTGTTCATACTGATTCAGAAATTCGATTCGGGGTTAAATTGGCTTTAATTAGTTTATTCCAAAATAAAAAGTTATTTGGATGTAACTTTTTTATTTATAAAGTAAATATTTGATTTATATTACATTGAAAATGAGGCTTTCAATCAAATCATGAATATAATGAGAAAAACAAAACAAAAATTAGCTGTGACAAATTCTTTCATTCTTTTTTTTTAGTTTAGTCGAATGAAACACTTTTTTCAGTGCACAAACGAGCCTGGGGGAATGCAATCACAGTCAGTGGCACCGATGATGATGAATCACGTCTACAATCTGCCAGTGCTGCTGTTTTGGTTAGCAACAGCATCACTACCAGTGCTTTTAATGGCCTAAGCAGTGAACTATTTGATCTATGTCTGAACAATAGGATATGTGGACTGAATTAATCACAGTAGGGCTGAACATGACAATGCAGCTGACTTCAGGCGAAAGGTGGACGACACCACCAGGCATCACGTTAAGGGCAATGTCCGAAGGGGTTTTGAAATCATCCATCAACTGAATCATGCAAATGTTCTGTTTGTGTCAGTAAATTACAGTCCAACTACGATATCAAGGTCAAACACTTGTGTTGGTCACAAAATGGGGACACAGAGCACAGATAAACGGACTGTCGCATCTGTGCGTCCTAGTTATTTGCAGATAAAGCATCCACGATGCTGTAATATGTGCTTCATTGTATAGGCTACCCTGAATTAAAGGTAGTTTGGATTAAAATACCTAGCAGGGGCACAGGGACAGCATGTGCTGCAGAGAAGCACAATGCCTCATTTTAGCTTCCCAAAATCAGTCAAACAGCTATTTCAGCAACCATATAGCCTACTATATGTAGGCCTATACATAGTAAGTAAATATTGGAGATTTTAATTTTACTATTATGTTTTTGATTATTTATCTACCATTGAGTTTATATAAGAGAGCAGCCATTATGTGGAATTCGAACAGTAAATGTACATTCTTCTGTTTTGTCATTCGGTGTAACAATGTACACCTAATGACAAAATAGTTCATATGCGATGCATGAATGATTTTAGTTCAAACTGTCAGAATCCCCACAAGCGCAAGCATCAAAATAAATACATAGAAATTCGACTACACCGCTCACGCGTTTGTGGCTTGCAGGGCGCCACAAAAAACGCCACCCCCACCCCCGTATGTGCCCAAATAATCTGACGAGTGTAATTTAGCAACACGTTTCAACTCAAAGCATCCATTGCTGGTGCGGCGTCGAGCACGCATCGCATCCCCTAAACACCACCCACCCACGATAGACCACCGCAACCAACATTCTGCTATGTAATAATCAGGCGACTTACGTTTACGTACGGTTGAGAAATCCGTTATTCGGACCTTGTCACGGACAGGTGGCGAGTCTGAGAGGAGGCTGGCGGAGAACTGGTGTGAGCGGAGGGGGAGGACGAGGAGGAGGAGGGTGTGTGTTTGTGTGTGCGTGTGTGTGTGTGTGTGTGTGGGGGGGGGGGTGATATGAGGAATCGTGAGCATGAGGAGTCATACGTGACGGAATTCAACCTCTTTTTTTGTCCACGGCAGACAGGGTTCCATTGTCTCTTTAGCTAAATAGTTGGCACAATATCCTAAACAAGGTCGCATTGTCACTTGCAGGGATTAGTCCATTGCCGGATTTAAAACATTTTATCACCCCTGAAATATTTTGAATAACTATTAACTGAGTTTTTAGGCACGCGCCGTTGGTACTACATGTCCCAAAATGCATTACAACAGCTGGCTCATTGTCACGTACCTATCGCTGGTACCATTCCGATTACGTCACAACTCGTCGTTTACAGCCGCCATCTTTGAAGGGACGCAAAATGTTTCTATAACCACAGGAAAGCAATTCCTCGTAGGAAATTCTTCTGGATCTCTCAATTTGCAAATATAAAATTGCCGTTGAAGGTGGCTTGTTCCTTTTAAATATTTTATAACAAACAAAGTAAGGGAAATACATATAAAAATATTACACAACATATGTCCTACAAATGTACATGTGTCAAGATTTGTTAATATAGAATTTTAGATGATAGATGCACATTTTGTAAAACTGCTCAAGAAAGTGTAATTCATCTTTTTTAAAGATTATCCTTTTAGTATCAGGTTCTGGAATGATATAGAGAAATGTATTTTTCAAAAGACTGGTCACGCTATCAAGATTGAGGAGGAAAGTATTATTACTTGGTTTACATACAAAGATACAGATATTTGTAATATTGTTGGTCTTTTTATTTTATTAGGGAAATTTCATATTCACAAAGCCAAATTTCTCAAATTTAATCCGGTATTTTTACTTGATATATAGTCATTATATATTTATATATATTTTTTTTTATTATATATATATTTTTTTATTTTAGGGTTATTATATAAATTTGTAATTGCAGTTATGATGCGACATTGAACTGGAATGTCTGAGTGTTTCTATATATATACATATTTGTCGTTTTTATTTGTTGTTATATTGACAAAATTTGTTACAGAATTGTTCATTTGTATTCTGTCAATTAAAAAAAAAAATTCAAGGGGGCGTTCCCGTACACACTTCCTGGTTTGAACTCGGAAAAGTCAGATTTCCGACCATCCTCGAATGCAGCATTTTATATGACTAGACTGTCAATAAGACCCTATAGTGCCGGAAGCCAGAGGGCAGCCATCTTACATTAACCACGTTTACTGACAACTTCTGTTAAAACATTTTAGCTGAAAATACTATTAGTGCATGTTTTACTATAGAATCCCTGTCTGGAGTCATCAGAGGCTCAAAAAGAGCGAGTTTCACTGTTCACTGAGTATATTATCTCAGTATTGTGAACTGTGATTCACAGAGGTTAGGTTTGTATTTCTCAGCATTATTTTTCCTTATGGGCTTTACGTTCACTTGATTGTTAATGGTTCTGACAGCATGATACAGACAAATCTTTGTGCAGCACCTGGAGATATAACTTATAAGAACAATTTAAAGGCTTTTTCTTAGCAATGAAATGTACATGTAGCGCTTCTCTCAGACTTATTTGTACAAGTGTATGTCATACATGTTGGAAATTTCATAGCAAAGGTTTCACGGTGATGGGCGGCACAGTGGATGACTGGTTAGCACGTCCACCTCCCAGTGCAGAGGACGTGAGATCGAGTCCGGGCTTCGACTTTCCTGGGTGGAGTTTGCATGTTCTCCCCGTGCTTGTGTGGGTTTTCTCATGTCAGGTTAATTGAACTCTCTAAGTTGTCCATAGGTGTGATTGTGTGTGTGGATGGTTGTTCGTCTTTCTGTGCCCTGCGATTGGCAGGCAACCAGTTCAGGGTGTACCCCGCCTACTGCCCGAAGCCAGCTGGAATAGGCTCCAGTGCCCCCCGCGACCCTTGTAAGGTAAAGCGGTTAAGAAAATGAATGGGTTTCACGTGATGGTGTTAACTAGAGCCGCCAATGTATATTGCATTAATGGTTTCATACATGCATGTGAACATGTTGTACCTTGCATCCCCTACTGATGCTGCACACGTCGCAGCATGATGGTGGCAGCGGTAACCAATTGGATGCCGAGGTCGTGGTTCGCTCCCCGTCCAATGGGATTAGAGGGAGCTCATCTCTCAAAGGCACCAGTCGGCTGCATCAGGAGCTTTTGTGTGGATGTTTGAGGACCGTTGCATTTGAGCCATGAAGAGAGTGAGAGCGAGAGGGCTGGTTGGGAGGGATTAGACTTGGAAGGAGGCGGGGCTGTCGTGCTATTACATAACAACACGAAGACCCGTCATGGAAGGCCTCACGCGATTATTTCATCCTCCAGCTTCTAACTGTCCTTTATTTTCACACACTGGACACAATTGTTGGCATCCCTCTGCTAAATGAAATGTCATTTTTGTTTCATTTTGGTCATTTTATTCCTTAAAAATAGCTTGCTCACTTGGCAAGGAAAGCATGGAGACAGATTTGTGCAGTATCATATGACCAAATAAACGAAACAAAAAACAGTACCACTGTATATCATAATAGGATGCTATGACGAGTCTACATTGCATCTAAAAGTTTGTCTTTGTGGTGATTTGCCTGTTTTTGTTTTCTTTTGTTTTTTTAATCCCAACATACTTTTCTAGTCCCTCCCTATCGCTCTTGGCCTTCAATCACACACACACACACACACACACACACACACACACACACACACGCACACACACACACACACGCAGGTTTGCCTCTGTGTATTATGAGGACATTTTTTCCAAACCTGTTTAATTGTGTATTACGGGGACACCCCTTTCCGCTAATGCCAGAGAGATGGGACTTGCACCCCAAAAATTTTTTGGGGGTCATCCAGGGAAATTTCACTTCAAAACTTTAAAAAACTCAACGCACAAAAAAAAGAAAAACCTGAAAAAACAGTAATTATGAGGACATAGATAATGAGCTAAATAAGCCACGCCCATGGCAAAAATGGTAATTATGAGGACCAACTCACATTACAAGGACAAAGTTTACACAACACACAGCAACCATGTCACTGAAGTGACTTGAAAGTTCTGGCATTCTGACGTTACACAAACTGAAATGACATTGATGTGTAATGACTTACCTGATATAAGGTCGCATTGTTGTGCATAACAATACTGTGAAATGCAAAGTCATACCTGATCCTTGAGCACCATGTTACAACTTTAGGACAGACTGAAACTGGTATGTTAATAAAACAATGCTTCTTATGTGACCAGGTTATCTAGGTCAAGCACATCTTTGTAATGGATAAGCTAGACATGAAACCAGATGCAAAAGAGTGAACATTGAACATTTTATTCTTTAAAACATGACTACCTCTCATCTTAAAGATGAGCAGTTTTCTAATAGCTCATTACTGGAATACCTTCGGATTTCAGAATTTCTGAAAAACAGGTTCAATGTAGGAAGTGTCTGAAGTACTGTGAGAATCTGGAACATATTCCTCTGCTGATGAATCCTCACTTGAACTGGATACATCAGCAACCTAATTTTTTAAACAAAAACAATTATTACATACATACAGACATACATATTGTCGCTGTCCTGTGAAAAACACTTCCACCATATTTTCCAGACTATAAAGCGCACCGTGATACAAGCCGTGCCGCCAAGAAGGATCGCTACCGGAGAGCAGCCCGCGACCTAAAAATGGAAACATGTTTTTCACAGGACAGCAATGATATCCATATATACAGTAGACGCACACATACATGTGCATATATACAGCGGCTCTAAAATTGACACCTGCCGGATGCGGGTTAAAGTTCCTTTTGGCGGGTGGTCATAAATATTTACTAGCTTTACTTCGCTGCTACTTAGTGATGCACTCGAAGTAGAAGCTTGAGACAAGTGTTGAGCGCTCGCGGAAGAAGTAGCTCCCGCCATTGATGGGCTAATGTGCTAAAGTTCATTTACCAAAGATAGGTGGTCTTCATCATCAAGCAGTTTTGCATTTTTTTTTTTTTTTGCAATCAACGGGATATGTGCCAGATGCTGGAGCAAACTAGAAAAGCATTTAGAACCTAAAGTTTGTGCATATACTAAAGATTATTATAAATCTAGTCACCACATTTATTCGAAAGATGAGATGAAGCATTTAACAAGAGGGATAGTTAATATGCTTAATCTATGGCATTGCCCCTAAAACGGGTCTTGTGTGATACAGTCCTTCAGTTACAGTAGACGTTTTCTATTTTACCGAGTCAGACAGTCGTTAAGATTGAGACAATTGCTCAACATTTTGCTGCTTGCAACTAAAGACAGCGGTATAAACATGGGTCATAATTTATCCTCTTGACTAAATTATATTCATTCAATGAAAATGCCTGCACTATTAATCCTGGTTGCGTGAAACAAAGATCCATTGCAGATACAAATAACACACAAGATAAAATACCCATCATGCCAGTCCATTCTAGTGCAGCGAAAGGTCCAAAACATAAAGCACATTTATCCAAGCTTGATACAAGTGAATAAACTACCTGATGTTTACACTTCTGTTTAAAAAAAAAATAAAAAAATTATAGCGAGTTCACCTCTAAAATCCACCATAAATAAATTAATGGGAAAAAAAGATCACTACAGTGCATAATCTAAATCACCAAACTGCCAACAAATCTTGAATTTGAGATATTTTTAATGTTGACTTGTAGAAATTTTAGTCCCATACAAGCGTATTGTTGGATACAGTATTTTTAACGTCTTGGCAATACACATTGCATAAACAATTGTTGTGATTATATTTGTTAGTTATATAGTTTAGCCCTAGCATCTACTCTACACTCTTCACTCCTAACGTCTTGCTTCTGAAAACTGATTTCAACATCAATATTCAAAAAGAAATCTCGTCACCTGGTCAACTTTGTCTGTGACAGCTACGTCTTCAGCTATGTCTTCAGGTTGTGCGTCAGTTCAAACCTGGTACACATGAAGAGAAAAATACATATAAAATTCAATTCTTAGTAACACACAAGACTGTACCTGTGCATGTACACAGTTACAGTACATACAGAACAATGAATAGGTTAAAGTATTGTGAATGCAAACTCATTTTATTTGCCATTACAAAAATAAATAAATAAATCCTTCTGCACTACAGGTTTGTGTACATTGGTGACGTCTATTTTTCACAATGAAACAAAAACAAGAAAATACACAGTCCTCAGAGAATCCATACCTGACCAGAGTATGAATTGTGAGGACTGTATGTGTAACTCCAAGCCCTGAAAACTTATTTTACACTCACAGTGTATAAATACACTGTCCTCAGAGTGTCAGTTATTCACAACTACGACATTGTGAGGACAATGTATCTGCGAGGGCTGCTCAGTATTGACAAAACATGCGACATGGGTGTTTTATACAGTGATGGAGATTATTTAAACATTTAACACATACCTAAAAAAAAAGATCTATCCATATACATATATATATACACATACATATAGATATATATACTGTATACATAGCGAGACGGACAGACAGACATAGCGAGATGGACTGAGCAAGACAGATAGATATAGAAAATAAAGATAGAGATAAAGATAAAGAGATCTTTATAATCCAAAGAAAGAAATGCATGTTAATGCGGAAAAATAAGCATGCTCATTGTGATCTAATCTTATCCAATTAAGTTATTTTTTGTTAGTAATGCCCCTCGATACGGTTCTCTCGTATGGCGATGCGCAATTCAGGTAGTCTCTGATTGGTCAAAGTCAGACTAAAGTATACAATGCAATATTCATTTGTTGCTTGTCTTTGCAATACACATATTGCATGAGCCATTCGTGCGACAAGATATTTTTTTATATATTGTGCCAACGTCTTGCTTCTGAAAAATGTATTTCAACATCAACATTCAAAAACAAATCTAGTCACCTGGTCAACTTGGTCTGTGACAGCTATGTCTTCAGGTTGTGCGTCAGTTGAAACCTGGTACACATGAAGAGAAAAATACATATAAAATTCAATTCTTAGTAACACGACTGTACCTGTGCATTTACACAGTTACAGTACATAAAGAACAATGAATAGGTTAAAGTATTGTGAATGCAAACACATTTTATTTGCCATTACAAAAATAAATAATCCGTCAGCACTAGTGGTTTGTGTAAATTGGTGACGTCTATTTTTCACAATGAAACAATTAATAGAAAATACACAGTCCTCAAAGTGTCCATACCTGACCAGAGTATGAATTGTGAGGACTGTATCTGTAACTCCAAACCCCTGAAAACTTATTTTACATTCGCAGTGTATAAATACACTGTCCTCAGAGTGTCAGTTATTCACAACTACGACATTGTGAGGACTGTGTATCTGCGAGGGCTACACAGTATTGACATGCGACATGGGTGTTTTATACTGTGATGGAGATTAAACATTTAACACGGACCTAAAAAAAAGATCTATACATATACTGTATACATACATACTCTATATATACAGTATATATATATATACACAAATATATATATATATATATATATATATATATATATATATATATATATATATATATATATATGTATATATATATATATATACACACACACAAATATATATATATATATATATATATATATATATATATATATATATACACAAATATACATATATATATAGATAGAGAGACAGATATATAGATATATAGACATAAAGATAAAGATAGAGAGATCTTTATAATCCAAAGAAAGAAATACACGTTAATGCGGAAAAATAATCATGCTTATTGTGATCTAGTCTTATACAAATAAGTTAGTTTTTTTTAGTAATGCCCCTCGATACGGTTCTCTTGTATGGCGATGCGCAATTAAGGTAGTCTCTGATTGGTCAAAGTCAGACTAAAGTATACAATACAATATTCATTTGTTGCATGTCTTTGCAACAGACATATTGCATGAGCCATTCGTGCGACAAGATCTTTTTTTTATATACTGTGCAACGTCTTGCTTCTGAAAAACGTATTTCAACATCAACATTCAAAAAGAAATCTAGTCACCTGGTCAACTTGGTCTGTGACAGCTATGTCTTCAGGTTGTGCGTCAGTTGAAACCTGGTACACATGAAGAGAAAAATACATATAAAATTCAATTCTTAGTAACATGACTGTACCTGTGCATTTACACAGTTACAGTACATACAGAACAATGAATAGGTTAAAGTAATGTGAATGCAAACTCATTTTATTTGCCATTACAAAAATGAATAAATAAATCTGTCTGCACTACAGGTTTGTGTAAATTGCTGACGTCTATTTTTCACAATGACACATAAATAAGAAAATACACAGTCCTCAGAGTGTCCATACCTGACCAGAGTATGAATTGTGAGGACTGTATGTGTAACTCCAAGCCCTCAAAACGTATTTTAAACTCACAGTGTATAAATACACTGTCCTCAGAGTGTCAGTTATTCACAACTACGACATTGTGAGGACTGTGTATCTTGCGAGGGCTGCACAGTATTGACAAAACATGTGACATGGGTGTTTTATACAGTGATGGAGATTATTTTGACATTAAACATGGACCGAATATATATATCTTCATAATCTAATTAAAGAAATACACGTACGTGCGGAAAAATAATCATGCTCATTTTGATCTAGTCTTATCCAAATAAGTTTTTTTTTTGTTAGTAATGCTCCTCGATACAATTCTCTTGTATGGCGATGCGCAATTAAGGTTGTCTCTGATTGGTCAAAATCAGACTCAAGTAGGGCCTGGCAATAAATCAAATTAATTGAATAAATTAAATTCAAATTGAATCGTTGAAAATTTGCTAAATCGTGAAATGTATTTTGTCTTCTGGATTATTAAAAGCTGTTATAATGTTCTGTTACATCCAGATGTTATTGTGAGTTGTAATTTTGCACAAGTGGTGGCAGAATGCTGGATGGTTGGTTTAAAAGACTTTTTATTTTATTTTTTGGCCATATCGCTTAGCCTCAGACTAAAGTATACAAACAATCCAATATTCATTTGTTGCACGTCTTTGCAATACACATATTGCATGAGCCATTCGTGCGCCAAGATATTTTCCACATATTGTGCAGCCCTAGTATCTCCACCCTCCACTAATGTCTTGCTTCTGAAAACTGATTTCAACAACATTCAAAAAGAAATCTAGTCACCTGGTCAACTTTGGCGCAGTCTGTGATAGCGGTGTCTTCATCAGGTTGTGCTTCAGTGGAAACCTGGGGTAGATGAATAGAAAAATACCAATACAATTAAATTCTTACTAAGACTAGACTGCTAAACTGTAATTTCATGTAATCATGAATGTGCGACCAGTAATTCTAGTATGTCACATGTATGAAGCAATATCCAAATGTCATGATAAGCAATCACGATATGATAATCAACATGATATTGTGAGGTTAGCGATACTCACGATAACTGTAAAAGTAAAATAAAAAAATAAGTCACAATATTGTAAAAAAAATGAAATAAAAACAAAAAAAATTATATTGAGAAAAGAATGTACTTTTGCTTTTGAGTTATAATTAATCTTTTATGTTTTGTCAAACCTTGCACGATAACCCCCCCACCCCCAAAAAAAACAAAATTAAGTGTGACAACACACCATATAAACATACCATAGTGTTTTTCCATTGTAGTGAAATTCAAACATGAAAACCTTCTGGGCATCATGATACACTCTCAGCCTGTTTTCACATAACTACTCCTCGATATTCAGTAGGAAAGACTCCCTTCTGAAAGGAGCAGGAACTGAACACTCCTCAACCTTACAAAGAAAAAGGGATACAACGGAAATATTTCATTATAACAGTAATGAAAACTAGGCCCATACTAAAGAATCTTTTACCAATACTCACCTTTGAATGAATTAATATATTTTATGGTGAAGCCATCCTTGTCTTTACCTAAGGATGAAAAATATGCTACCTCTTCTTTGGGTTTAACTTTTGCCCTCTGTGGCCTCATGACTGACATATCTCACTGAAGATAATGATCTAAAGCTATAGAAAAAAATTAGTTTCAATCAGTTTGATAGGTAACTTGGTGCAGATGTTTTGAAGTTGACTTTCTGTGGACCATAATATCCTGTGCAGTGTGCAGTAAATGTGCCAACGAAAATAAAATACAGTGGATAGCACAGCTCTGCTAAATATTTGCATAAATTAAATGTAATGAACACTAACAGACTTTACTTAAATATTTCTATTTAAAGAACAAATTTAAGTAAACACAAATGCAGCAATTTACCAATACTTCATTTATACTGTACTGGTAATACTAAACCATTGTATATTTTCACATCATAAACCAGCCTATCAAACCAGCCTGTTATTGCTTTCCTCTTAAAAATTTCAATTAGCATTTATCTTACTCAACAGACGGTTAGCTCTGCTATGCTAACTGAGCTAACCGTCACTAACAAAAGCGTAGCAATTATAAATAATTTGCTGCAACCATCATAATCAACAGATGGTTAGGTATGCTAACGTTAGCTTAGCTGCACTTACACTGGACTTGCATTATAAATCATTTTCAGCAATGTACACAAGCGACCAACATTAAAATAAACAAGTTTCTGGAGGAAAAATTCAAGCTTCAAACCTACCTCATTAGCACAGCTACACTGCCATCACGTCTCGTGAAGTAATTAGAGCCGGGGCGGTTCTCTATCGGGGCTGCTAGATGACGTCACTTCCGTACTCCGGGCAATATAATAAATCACATTTAAATCAACAAATTGGTTCAGTGTTGGATTATGAACTTTGTTGATAAGAGTGGCTATTGTTCTATGATTTACAGTGTCAATTAAAAAAAAATAGATCACATTTAAAATTAACCCGAAAGGCTCATATACTAAATTAATTACCACAGACGAAAACAAAGGATATTATTGCTAGAATTATAGATAATTTTGTAATCGTTTAATGTGATTTCAGTTTGTTTTTTTAAAAAGTTATTATTATTTTTTTCATTAACGAAAATGTTTTTTTGCTTTAGTAAATAAAATAACCTTGCTGCTGTCACACAGTTGCTGTCCGAGGATGTTTTGGTACTATACTTTAGTAATGGATGCATGTGTTTTTTGGCAAAATTGTGAGCGAGCCCAGTAACTTGGCTTAGAATTAACCCTGCAAATGAATGGTCACATGATGCTTTACTGTTGGCATGAAGCAGGACTGATGGTAGCGCTCACCTTTTCTTCTCCAGACAAGCATTTTTCCGGATGCCCCAAACAGTTGGAAAGGGGGTTAATCAGAGAAAATAACTTTAACTCTTTTTTCCTTATTTTGGTCTGTGTTTATGGAATCCCTTTTTCACTGGTCACACCAGGCCATCCTCCAAAAGTCTTACTCCCTCACCATGGGTGTAGATGGACTCATACCTGCTTACTGCCATTCCTGAGCAAGCTCTACACTGGTGGTGATGTCCTTATCCCCGCAGCTGAATCAACTTTGGGAGATAGTCCTGGCATTTGCTGGATTTTCTTGGGTGCCCTGAAGCCTTCTTCACTTAAAGTTTGTAAGGTCACTAAAGGAAATTACTTTAATTTTCATGGCAAATAGGGACTTTGCAATTCATCTAATCACTATAACATTCTGGAGTACATGTACATGCAAATTGCCATCATAAAAAAACAATAATAAGTCAGCACTGCAGATTTTTAGAAAATCAATGTAATTCTCAAAACATTTGGCCACTGGTGTACAGAAAGATGTTATACTGTAAAGGTAGGGTGGGATGTTAAATGATGAATCAATGTACTGCACTGACAGTTTCTCTGTCTCTGCTGTTAACCATTGTACATTTTTAAATAAACAACCACTGAAATAATTAAATACTGAAATATATAATTAAATGTCATAGGGTATTTCATTATTTAATTATTTACTTAGGAATTGGTGGCTGCAAAAAAAATAAGGCTCTGTGTCTACAGACAAACATTCACAATACACAGCATTTTGAGAAAAAACTGAATTATGGAGACGTGCGTAATTGTGGGGACAGGTGATGGTCAGCCAATCAAATGCTGTGAAATATACACTGGTGTGAATTATTCATGAAGTGGTGCATTACAAGGACCTTCCTACAGGGGGCGCCATCAAATACACAAAAATACACAAATTCACGTAATTGTGCTTTACAAGGACATTGGCTAAAACTTTGGATTTAAGCCTTCTACAGCCCTAGAAGCACTTCTGCATTGAAATAATTATGAGGACATGGGCTGTGTCCTCATAATTCAAAATGTCCTCGCAGCACGGCATGTATTCAGGTGAAATGTCCTCATAATACACAAAGGCAAACACACACACACACACACACACACACACATACACACACACACACACACACACGGGAAGGTCCCATGTTCATGTGACCAGGAGCAATATCCGTACGCTCGAAAGCCTCCGAGGCTTTCAAGTCAATGAATGGACGCATGAATGCATGTGCCACTGTGCTGTTTCAGCTACTTCGTTCTTGCTAACTCTTTCCTTTGTCAGAGACAGATGCCAACAGCCTCACACAGTCTCACACTATCACCAAAACTTTACACATGTACAGTTTAGTGTCATGGGCTCATTAGGATGTATAAAATTAGGGCCGATTAATCTAAAATTTGAATCCCTAAACCCTTTAACCCTCATCTAAAATAATCGGCTATAGTAATCATATTGTTTTTACCGGTCTCATTATTTATTACTCATAAATCTATACCATAACCTTGTATCTGTAAATATATAGTCATTTTGTATTGCCCTTGTGTGTGTGGCGCGCACATTTATTGGGAGTGCATACATTATTGCATGTATTGTTTAAATATGGTAAAAGAGGTGTCACACATCAATGGGTTGCCAGTTATTTAAAAAAAACAGAAAAGAATATGTTGAATTCAATAATAGACAATCAAAACACAGTTATGTAAATTGTGGGGTGCCCCAGGGATCAATTCTGGGGCCAGTACTTTTTCTTCTTTATGTGAATGATATTACAACCATTTCTAAATTGTTCAAATGTAATTTGTTTGCAGAGAGATTCCACTTTGTTTTATGCCGGGGGAAAAAATATATAATGTATTACAAGTAATAGAGAATGAGTTCAAGAATATTATGAAGTGGTTCAATGCTAACAGTATCATTATTGATGAACATTTAACATGGAGGGGATATGAATATATCAAATCTAAGGTTTTACAAACCGTGGCCATGTTACACAAGGTTAAAGAATCATTGAACAAGAATTCTTTGTTATTGTGCAGCCAAAACCTACACTGAATCCATCTCTTTTTTTTTTTTACAGAAACGTGCTATTTTAGTTGTTTGCAGTTGTGGATACAGAGACCACACTGATCCATTATTTATACAACTAAAAACTTTAAAATGTAATGAACTGATGGAGTTTAACCGCCTTAAAATATTGTATAAAGCCCATCATGAAATTTTACCAGTTAATATACAAACCAAATTTATAAAAAAAAAAAAAAAATGGAAAAGGAGTACAAATTAAGAAGAACAGACATTTTTTCCAAACCCAAACATAGAAAAAAAAAGAAAAGAACGACTATTTCAACTCAAAGTGTCAGTCTGTGGAATAATTTGGATTGTAAATCAAAATCTTCTCAGTCTATTTGTATTTTTTTTTAAATGTATAAAAGCCAAGTTATTGCAAAAACATATATAGCACAAGACACATAGTTGAATTATTTTTGAATTATTTTGTAGAATTTTTATACTGAAAGCGTCTTTTTATGTTGATCAGAGGCAGACAAAACAAGTTTTACTTCTTTGTCCCCTTTAATTTCTTTTACTTTACTTTGAATTTCAATATTGCTTTATATTTTCTTTTTTATTTTACAAATTAATGAAATAAATTAAATTGAATTGAATTGAGCACTGTTCATGCTGTACATGACTTGGCCACGTAGTAGGGTGGCCAGACGTTTGGAATTGGGCCGGACAGTCCTACTTTCAGTAATGTGTCCAGCGTCCTGCGTGACTCCAAGAGTCCGGCAAAGTTAGCAAGAGATTGGCAGATTTGGTGTTGTCGGTCCAATAAATCCAAAATGAAACGTCATTGCAACATAAACAATGGCTTATTCGCATCTGTGTGAGGTTGCCAATGTGCTACAATTTAAATTTCAGTAACACAATTAGTGGTCTGAGCAGTTCATGTATTGTCGTGCTTTTTTCAACAGGCTGCGCTGAGACTCGGGTCCAGGGACCATCAACAAATAGAAGCTACTGAAAAGAAAAAATGCCATTAAAAATCCATAACGTCATCATTGTTCACCGTTGTGTTTTTACAATAATTACACAAATAGAAGATGTCCACCTGGTTACATTAAATACACCCCCCCCCGCCCCCCTCGGTTTGGGGCAACTTGAAATTTTAGAAGTGAGTTTGTTTCAAATAATATTTCAAAGCATCATTTTCAATTTAGTATAAATCAAATAGCTAATTTAATTTTCTCAAGCCAAATAAAAAGGTTACATCCAATTAACTTTTTACGTTGGAATAAACTAATTAAAGTAAATTTTATTACTTTACCCCAAATCGAATTTCTGATTCAATAATGAACAAAATTTGCGGGGTACAACTTGAGCTGATTGCCAGACCATTGTAGGGGACACATAGATGAACAAACATACACAACCACATCAAGGGACAATTTAGTGTTCAATTAAGCAACCATAGATGTTTTGTGGGAGCAAATTTTAGTACCTGGAGAATGTCCACGCAGGGACCCGTAGAACATGGAAGCGCCACACGGGAAGGCTGGAGATTAGATTTGAACCCTGGACTGCTGAATTGTAAGGCAGGCATGCTTGGGTCACCAAGCCACTAATTTGCCTTGAAAGCAAAAACAGATTTGCACATCGTCATGTCTTCAAACTCACATCACACATGGATGGGGACCTCCTGCTTATACTACAACTCTTTTTTTTTTTCCGCAAAATACCCTTCCTGCATTTTTCAGAATTTTTGGGTTGTTTTTTGGGTTGTAATTACAGATCAATAACTTAATGATTGTACATCGTCATGTCTTCAAAGCCTGATTTTCATCCCAACTGCTTTGCACTCGGCTGCGAACCGCTCCAGTGAGAGTTAAAGATCACGGCTTGAAGAAGCCAACAGCACCACATCATCTGGAAAAAGCACAGATGCAATGTTGTGGCCACCAAACCGGAAGTCCTGAACTGCGCCTAGAAATTCTGTCCATAAGAGTCGGTAACAAAGGGCAACCCTTACTGGAAACGAATTAGACTTACTGCCGGCAATGCAGACCAAACTCTGATATCGATCGTACAGGGACCAAACAGCCCATATCAGGGGGCTCCGAACCCCCCAGAGGATTCCCCGAGGGACATGGTCAAACGCCTTCTCCAAGTCCACAAAGCACATGTAAACTGGTTGGGCGAACTCCCATTCACCCTCGAGGAACCTGCTGAGGGTGTAGAGCTGGTCCACTCTTCCACGGCCGGGAAGAAAACTGCACTGCTCCTCCTGAATCTGAGATTCGACTTCCCGACGGACCCTCCTCTCCAGCACCCCTGAGTACACCTTACCAGGGAGGCTGAGGAGTGTGATCCCTCTATAGTTAAAAAGGTTGGACCACCACCCTGGTCTGCCAATCCAGAGGCACTGTAACCGATGTTCACGCGATGTTGTAGAGGCGTGTCAACCACGACATCATCCTCACAACATCCAGAGCCTTTAGGAACTTCGGGCGGATCTCATCCACCCGAGGAGCTTTGCCACAGAGGAGCTTTCCAACCATCTCAGTGACTTAGACCCCAGAGATAGGGGAGCCCAGTTTTTGCCACAGTGATCGCCGAAGCTGCATTCCGTTTGGCCAGCCGGTACCTGTCAGCTGCCTCCGGAGTCCTACAAGCCAAAAAGGCCCGATAGGACTCCTTCAGCTTGACGGCATCCCTTACCGCTGGTGTCCACAAGCGGGTTCGAGGATTGCCGCCACGACAGGCACCAACCACCTTACGGCCACAGCTCCGATCAACAATGGAGGCGCGGAACATGGTCCACTCAGACGCAATGTCTCCCGCCTCCTCCGGGACAAGGGGGAAGTTCTGCCGGAGGTGGGTATTGAAACTCTTCCTGACAGGGGATTGTGCCAGACGTACCCAGCAGACCCTCACAATACGTTTGGGTCTGCCAGGTCGGACCAGCATCTTACCCCGCCATCGGAGTCAACACACCACCAGGTGGTGATCAGTTGACAGCTCTGCCCCTCTTTTCACCTGAGTGTCTAACACATGTGGCCGCAAATCCGATGACACGACTATAAAGACGATCATCGAATTGTGGCCTAGGGTGTCCTGGTGCCAAGTGCACATATAGACACCCAAGTCTTTGAACATGGTGTTCGTTATCCGTGATGAGCACAGAAGTCCAGTAACAAAACACCACTCGGGTTCTGATTGGGGGTGGGGCATGTTCCTACCAATCACGCCCCTCCAGGTCTCACTGTCATTGCCCACGTGAGCGTTGAAGTCCCCCAGCAGAACCAGGGAGTCCCCAGATGGAGTGCTCTCCAGCACACCCTGCATAAGCACAAACAACAGTCAGGACCCGTCCCCCCACCCGAAGGCGGAGGGAGGCTACCCTCTCGTCCACTGGGGTAAATCCCAATGTAGAGGCGCCTAGCCGGGGGGCAATAAGTATGCCCACACCTGTTCAGAGTAGAGGAGAGTCCAGCCCCTCTCGGAGGATTGGTACCAGAACCCAAGCTGTGTGTGGAGGCGAGTCCGACTATATCTAGTCAGAACTTCTCGGCCTCGCACACCAGTTCGGGCTCCTTCCCTGCCAGTGAGGTGACATTCCACGTCCCCAGAGCTAGCTTCAGTAGGGGTTGGACCGCCAAGGTCCCCACCTTTGACTGCCACCCAGGTCATGCGCACCAGACCCCTTTGGCCCCTCAGGTGAGAAGGGGGACCCAAGTTGCTTTTCGGACTGTGCCCGCCCGGGCCTCTTGGGTATAGGCCCGGCCACCAGATGCTCGCCTTCAAGCCTGGCTCGAGAGGAGGGCCCCGGTGACCCGCGTCCCGGCTTTAACAGTAGAAGTATGGGTCAAAAACATGGTACTGTAAACGAAATAAATATTCAAAAAGAAGTTTGCCTTTTTATTGATATTTTTTACCATTTAGTGCACAAACATGCTGTATACATCATGCTAAACTTTATTGTTGATGAAAATACACTGCGAGTCTGATTTACAGTGTTCCCTCGTTTTTCGCTGTTGTTAGGTTCCAAAAAATACTCGCAATACATGAAATCCGCGAAGTAGTTATAGCTTTGTTTTACATTTATTATAAATGTTTTAAGGCTGTAATACCCCTCACCACACAGTTTATACACTTTTCTCATCGAGGCATTTACATTTTCTAACATTTCTCTCTTAAACATTCTCAATGTTCAAACCTTCATAATTTTTATAAAATAGGCACATTACTGTAAAAAAAAAAAATGCACTCAAAATTGCACTAATAAAATCAGCGAAACAACGAGGCCGTGAAAAGTGAACCGCGTTATAGCGAGGGAACACTTATTAATTTTTTTTTTTAAAATATGCCCTTTTGACCTTATGGAAGTGGCCACCCTACCACGTAGGGGCAGTGTGGGTCCTTACACCGAGATTCACCTACATAAAGAGTAGAAGAAGAAAGTAGTGATGAAGTTTTACTAATAAATTTGTTTTTGTGCTGCGTGGGAAGAACAAATATGTGTGAGTACCGTTGAGGTGTTTGTCTGTTTATCTTTCTGCAACGTTTGAAGTGCCGCGAGTAACGTGCTAATTTTCGCTAGCGAGTCAATGGGGTTTTCCATTGTGTATTAGTTTCAAGCTAGCTATGTTGGGGGTAATGAGAGCAAACAGAGTTTGCGATATCTGAGTTTTTATAAGTTTAGTTTTACATTCAACTGGAAAGTTACAAACAGCTTGAAACAAGCAACATTGGACTCTTTTTGCGGGAATGTTCACTATCTGCCAAACTTTATTCAGTGTGCTCAAGGAATTTAAGATATTAGGATTTAAGTAATTCTTGTGACGTTTTGTGGATCCATACTCAGGATTGTCTACAAATGCAATGCGTTACCTTTATAAAATATGACAGAGTATGGCAAGATAGTTATAATTTATTTGACTTAAGAACAATCGCAACCAAAATACTCATCGATTGTGTTCCTCAAAAAAAGAAAGGGAGAAAAAGAAGCATTCTAAGTGTGCCAGAGCTATGTGTCACTTAAAATATGTATATAAATAAAATGGATAAAAGCATTAAATCAGAATTGGAGTGTTAAGTCCAGACTGCCACAAAAGTATCCTTAATGTCTCCTCTACGAATCAACGTTATAGGCTTGTAGTTTTTGTAATCACAATTTGACAGCTAAAAGCAGTGCAAAATATGTGGAAATCATTTTGGAGCTTTGATATTTTCTTCACCAGCATATCGGTGACGCCACGCCACGCAAATGGGCTCCATTTCCCGTGACCCCCTCGCTGGCAGGCCCGGTTGGGCGCATATTCTTTCCCGCAGCGGCAGCATACAAATGAGGAGCAAATGGATTCTAATGATGGTCGTGTGTGTGTTGCTATGACCCAGGGCAGGCATGCTCCCATTAGATGATGCAGATGCCGCTGTTGTGCAGGCATCTGTCCACATGTCACACATTAGGCGTAAATGGGGCCAAGGGGTGCTTGATATTTTTTGGAAATATCCCAAGATTGATATTTGTACGCATGCATAGAGGCTAGTGTGTCATTCCATATGCTGCCCCCCACTGGTCAGGGAAAAACGATGTGGGGTAAAGTAAATTATTCAAATTTGTATAGTGGGCCTATGTAGATACATATTTATTTGAAAAATATCTTCTTTAAACAATAAAATATTATTCAATGTGAATGATGTGTTCTATGTACATCAACAAGTTAATATTGTGTTTAATGAACATGAATTAGATATGCCCTTTTTTCTCCACCCTGAGGGTGTCCTGTAGTCCTGTACTGCCACCTGCTGTTGACTGAAATTGACGCCGAAGTGGCCATGAGCTCATCTTGCAAACATCATGTGACCAAATCAAGAAAACAGGTAAGCCATGAAGTCATTTAGTTATGTTGCCTTGTTAACTAACTGAATTTAAAAACAGGCATTGTACACATTGTTCACGTTAGTCCAAAATCCATTTTTAGAGGCTGGATTACTCCAAGAAAAACAAAAAGTATGTTAATGTGGACGTTTACTGTGTGAAAACGAGTTGTCTTCCCACAGGTATTAGGGTGACAATATTAATATTCCAATCCATTTAACTTTAACAGTACCTCAACATTTTATTAACTTTTTAGATGAATTAGTATATATATATATATATATGTGTGTATATATATATATATACATATACATACACGTGTGTGTGTATATATATGTGTGTATATATATATATATATATATATACGTGTATATATATATATATATATACATGTGTATATATGCGTGTATATATACACATTTGTGTGTATATATATATATATATATACATGTGTGTGTATATATATACACGTGTATATACATATATATATACACATACATATATATATACACATACATACATATGTGTATATATATATATATATATATACGTGTGTATGTATATATACGTGTGTGTATATATACGTGTGTGTATATATGTGTATACACACATGTATATATGTGTGTGTGTGTGTGTATATGTATATATGTATGTGTGTGTATATATTATATATTAGTCCCCCCCCCCAGGATCTCAGCATCAAAACATTTGATCGTTAAATTGCCCAAACTGTCAACTGTGATTGATGTGGTTAATGTAAATATGCAGTCAAATACAGATTTTTTTTTTTACTGTAGCAAATACAAGTTAAAGGTGCATTGTGCCGTTTAAAAAGGTAATATTAAAGTTATTTTTCTACATCATGCATGTTCCACCAATGCCCAGATGAGTATGAAGAGCCCTGACTGCACCTGTCAGCTTTTATCTTCCCTTTACAGTAGCGTGTGCGTACCCTCACACTCCAGTTTCTTTGGGGAGGGGCAGAGTTTTTTCTTACCTCATTTAAAGTGATGTCTTCGTTTGTCAAGTGTGGCTGTCGCTTTAAGATGCACGTACTCACACGCGCACCATGAATGAGCCTGACAGATGTTGCAGTTACGGCCAGAGGTAGCAGTCGTGAGTAAAAAAAGTGACAAACTGCACAAAGATCCTTTAATACCCATAACATTTCTAGGTATAGCAATGTGCTTGCAAGCCTAAATTAAAAGTGCTTTAAAGTTAAGGCAAAAAAAAAGTACAGAAAGTCCCATCACAATGTACCCTTTAATTTCATAAATCATTTGTTGAAAATGCGTTGCCCTCATTTAGCAATGTGCTTGCAAGCCTAAATTAAAAGTGCTTTAAAGTTAAGGCAAAAAAAAAAAAGTACAGAAAGTCCCATCATAATGTACCCTTTAATTTCATAAATCATTTGTTGAAAATGCATTGCCCTCATATAATAAAATCCATAGCAGTTGCACAGTTCACTTTGTAAAGCATTTTTTATTTCAAATTCACCAACTCTTAAAACTGCTGCTAAATTTTAAGTACCATGGCATGCTATACAATTAAAATAATATTTATTTTTTTTAAATAGCCAGTGTTTGTGTTGTGTTCTGGGTTTGAATAAATAAATCAAATCACAAGCTACACATTCCAGCAGCGGTACCGGGGCACATTATCATGACCCGTTTGATATGGGCCTAACTTTGTGTAATAGTTTGCACATACGTTAGATTTAAAAAAAAAAAACTAAAAAAAAAAAAACTTTCCCATTTAAGTGTTTTTAATTTGCATTTTCAAATCACAGGAGTGGAATAAAATCAGACAAGTGCTGCACAGCAAGGGAATATTCTTTGTCCATCTCTTGGTGAGCAAGGGTGGACAACACCAGCGTCTTTATTAGTTTTGTACGTGAAATATATATGATAGTTGCAGCCCCATTCATTGAAACGGCTGGACTGAGAGCATAAACATAGAAAACTGCTTTGCACACTGAATGTAAGTTAGGAAACTGAGTTGTCATCTGTTGATTGCCACCCAGGAGTTTGAGAGGGAGTGGTGGGCAGGGCTTATTACTCAACTCCAAGCTTCTTCTTTAGGGATTCGGGCATCTCGGGGGGAGGGGGACGGGGCAGACGGAAGTAGACTTTGACAGAGTCATAGATGAACCACTGCAGTGCCGTCAGGGTACCGATCATGATAATACGGGCAATCAAACCCTTCCACACACCTGTGCACGACAAAAACAAATCATGTGGATACATTTCTGTTCTGTTGAAGTAAGGGAGCAGTGACATTGACTTTGTTTAACCAACCAATGTCCTGACTAGTTGTCCGTCCACCTGGCTAGCAACACAGGCTGATCCCCTGTCCGTAGAGGACAGGCTTGCCAGTGGTGCGGTGAAGCCGGGGAACAGGTAGAATGCTCTTACACGCCAATGACTCAAGCACCTCCAACAGTACAGCCAGAAGGCTGCTGAGGGGCTGAACTCAAGAGTACAGCACCCTCTAGAGGCGGCTCTAAGGAGCGTGTAGATTAGTGGTGTCAAAAATACAGCCCGCAGGCCAGATCAGGCCCACAAAAGGGTTTTAATCTGGCCCGCAAAATTATTTTGTAAAGTAAAAAAAAAAATTTGTAGTCTGACCAAGTAATCAGATGGCCACAACCAAAACATATAAATTCAGAATTTCACAAGCAATCCTCAGACGAGCAATGCAACTTTTACATGGAATTGGCCTGATGTCATTTTACACACCACTTTTAAAGTTACGGTTTGTTTAAAATAAATAAATATAACCATAGAGCAACATAAACTTGTTAAATACGACACCAGTTTTATTACTGGTAACATAAAACACATATGACAAGGATTAACATCCTTATAACTTCATTAACTGTGCCACACAATGCATTCTGGGAACAATATATATGTAAAACGGGTAGGATTTAACACGTCCGGAACTCATACAGGCAAAGTGTTGCTGCGTCCATTAGCATTCAAATTATTTTTTGGAACAATATGAGCCCCGTGATGTAGCGCTAACCCACAAATAGCGAAAATCTGCGTATAATTGATGGCAATTGTTTTTAAGTTATATACCATGATTTTACCGATCACTGGTTGGTAATATATTTTCCTCCATGTGGCCCTTGAGCTTATGAGTTTGACACCCCTAGTGTAGATAAAAATAAATGCTTCAACCCTTGATACTGACCTTTGGGTCCTAGCTTCTTAAGGACCTGGACAGCGGTGCTTCCCTTCTCCTTGTTCAGCACGGACACCACAGAATCAGCAGGGTGCGACACAATGGCGCAAAACACACCAGCTGGACACAAAAAAATAAAATTACTTAAATGACTCCAAATGAACAGTCTTTGTTCTACCTCTTCTATTTTCAAACAGTCATAACATTATTTTTTTCCATTGTCATTAATTGAGAAAATTAACAATAATTGTTGGCGCTAACGGCGTCCAATAAAACAAAGTTGCGCAGCAAGCTAGGTGGAAGCTCTGGCCACATAGACCCTCCCACACCCAACTCACTCATCCAATCACAAATATGACAGCATCCATGTTTCAAGGTTGTGCTCAACAGTAACTGTTTTGTTACTTAATAATTGTGAGATTAATAGACATCGTTGGAGGTCTTGATTTCAAGGCCAAATGTTAACATTGCATGCCTTCCAAGGCAGTAAACCCAAGTGGCAGAGCAAAACAGTAACCATAGTAGAAAAAAAGAAAGAACTTGCCGCCAGTCCCTATATCCCAGGGCCGAGAGCAGGATCCCACTGTAGCTCATTTGTGTTTGCCAATGCAAATTTTTGGCTTGCTTACCGATGTAACCAGCCACAAAGGTGACCACCAGTTGCTCAGATTTGCTGCACTCGCTGCGGGGCTTGGGAACGACGTACTTGTAGATCATTTCCACCGTGCGCTCAAAGCAGGCAAATTTCATCATGGTGTAAGGGATCTGCCTCATCCACAGAGGTACCACGCCCTTGTAGAAACTACAAAGTTAAAGAATAGATCAAGACATGAGACTAACGCAATGTCAAGCAATTACAAATGTCCGTTCCCCTGGCTCGCAACACTGGTGGGTGATCTCCTGTTTGTTGAGAACAGGCTTGCCAGTGATGCAGGTAAGCTGGAAAACGGGTAGATTGTTCTCACACGCCAATGACTCAAGCACCTCCAATTGTACAGCCAGAAAGCTGCTGAGAGCCTCTGCTCAGAGCAGAGCACCCTCCAGAGGTGGATCTAAGGAACGTGTTGACTGAAAACAATTCTAACGTGCAGCTAGTCGGGTTGGGCAATAAATCGAAATAATTCGATACATCGCCATTTTAAAAATCGAATCGTTGACAATCAGCTAAATCGTGAAATCAAATTTTGTTCCGGATTATTTTAAAGCTGTTATGTTCTGTTAGATCCAGATGTTTTTGTGAGTTAAAATTTTGTGGCAGAATGCTGGATGGGTGGTTTACAAGACATGTCTAGTAGAATAGCTACCGACTACTTAATTGTGGCATTTAAGCACAAACTATGAATGTTAAGTTTATGTTAATACTGATCTAGAATCAGTATACTTTATGGTGTCTGAACATTTTGCACAGGAATTATTTTTTGAATAAATTAAACTTTTAAATAAAGGTTTGTTGGGTTTATTAGATTAAAATTGTAATTGTACTGAATTACTGCAAATAAAAAAAATTATTTAAAAAAAACGAGAATTAATTTTTTGGGCATATTGCCCAACCCTAGCAGCTAGCTAGTCACCAATGTGACAATTCTCCAAACCAAATGGTAAGAAAAAGATGCGACACTTACGCCCAGATACCCTCCTCAGCGTACATCTTGGGGACGCACTGTCTAAGGGTGTTGGCGTAGCCTGGCTGGGTCTGGATACGCACTTTGACAGCCTCCATAGGAGCCAGAGCGATGTCGGCAAAGAACTCTGCGCTAGCTGAGGCAGCAAGGTACAGTGATGTTCTCCACATGTAGGTGTTCTCCTGTTGCAGAAAACAACGGGAAACAATTAGAGTGCAGGGGAAAAAAGGAGTACAAACTACCAATTTGTTAAGCAAGTCATTTTGTCACAAATTCAGGACTGTTTGAAAAAAAGAAAGAAAGAAAAACTCTTAAAAATAGCACTATAACCATTCAAAATATACCAAACGGAGCAATCTAAAGATGTGCACCAGACGTGAAATTGTAAGAAAGAAAATGTGACTTGAAAACGTTGCACAAACCTCTCCAAGCATGTCACTGTAAAAGATCTTAAACACTTCATAGAAGCCAAACTTGCAGAGTCCCTGCATGGAGTAGCCGATGAAGGTGGGCGCCCAGCCCTTGGCCAAGCCTCGGACGCCGTCCTCCCTCACTGTCACGGAAAAGCCGTTGCCAATGCTCTTGTACTTGTCGGGGTTCACCTGCAAAAAACACAAATACCACAGTAAGGACCATGACATTGTATTTTCTGACAAACTTCCCCCCCTTCTACAATTTGGCCAAGTACTTCCAACTATTTTTAATAGGACTGGTAATTTAGAAGGGAATGTTAAATTTATCAGTAGTGACTTAAACATGTGAATGTAATAGGACTTACGTTTCAAATTTGTCTCTAGCTTCTGGGTTAGGAGTGAATTGGTAAAAGGACAATTTTGAAATTTGGCAGCAGTGGCAGGGACACGAGTGCCCTTGAATATGATGCATCGCAGAGCCACGAGTTTGTGGAGGACCTTCTGCTTAATGCTTTGATGCCAATTGTAATTTTAGATTTTCATACAAACCTGCAGACGACACTTGACAAGGTCGAGGGGTACTACCGCTGTGTGTGTGAGGCCGCAGCTCAGGATACCCCCAAAGCCGCACAGGGCATAGTACTTTGAGGAGCCAAACTCGCAGCTAATTTCCTCTGTGGTAGAAGGGGACAACATACATGCAACATGCAAGGGTCACATGCAACACACGAGAACAAAAAAGTAAATTGACACCAATTCAAAGCCACAGTGGAAGAGTCACAAAATCTTTGAGGACATCCCACCAATTTAATTGGCAATTTTCCACTGCATGGTAGGGGCTTAGCTTTGCATGGAGTCTGTTTTGCTTAGTGAGGAACGACACAAATTTTAGTCAGTCGGATTGACTTGGCGTCTGCTACATTCTACCTGCAAGTGTTTTCATTTTTACCATTTATGTGTGTGACTGTCGTATTCAATAAAACTGGCAGCTCAAATGTTTGACAAAAAAAATAAGTCCAGGCACCACTGACTATACCTGTGACAATAAAAATGCTTCAACAGAGTTGAGTTGAGTCAAGTAGGTACCAGGCAGTAGAAAAGGCAAATTTGAATTAATTTTTTTAAAATGACTCTTCCATTATATAGCCGTCTCAAACATGCCATCATTTGTTGGACCACCAAAAATCTCACAAGTAAGTGATTTTAGTTTTGCCTTTAATGGACCACAGTGATGTTTTGGAAGTCTACAAGTGTACAATGACAGCTCAAAACATGAACAGTTTCAGACCTAATTAATGCCAAGCAGACTGCAAGTAGTCAGTGTGCAAGCAAACAAACAAAAACAATAAAAACACCCACAGAGTGTGATTATGTGCAAACCATCAGTGTAGTCCATAACAATAATCAATTTCACATTTGAACAATTTCTTGAATTATAATGATGCAAAACATAAAAATTTTATTCAGCAGCTGGAATACTGACTTTTAAAATCGGTCTTACCTGACAGGTCAGAGACTACGTCCCAGGAATGAGTATAAATGTCATCCAAATTTCACATTCAAATTGAGCTGGCGGGGTGGGGGATGTGAAGGGACTGCCAAATCAGTGTTGGGGAATAATCCCTCACAATCTAGTCTCCTTGACCTAGCTAGCTAGTTAGCCTAAAAGGAAAATGGTTCAAATGACATCACGCGCGTGCGTCGAGAATCAATGAGTTCGGAGGCATGCAGCCATGTAGTGATCACTCCCATATGCATGCCGGGGGGCAAGGACTTCACAAGTGGATTGTATACGTTTCTACATGCAAATTTAAAAAAAAAAAAGGGGGGGGGGGGTGTAGTACAAAATCTGACACTGAGCCGAAAAGACAGACCTGCATTCTGCATTTGACCAGATCGAGGGGAACGACTGCTGTGTGTGTGGTGCCACAGCTCAGAATCCCCCCAAAGCCACACAGGACGAAATACTTCTGAGAGCCAAACGCACAACTGTCCCCCTCTGAGAAAACAGGTTACATTTATAAAAAAATTTTTAAAAAATAAATAAATAAATTCATTATTAAAAAAAAAAACACTGTTGGTCCGAAACCTCCCTAAATCATTAATCAGTTACAAACTTACTAGCTTGGCATTTAAAATAGACCTGCCAATGCAAAGGGCAACAGTGTTGTCAGGAAAAGGCAACGTCAAGCTCATTTCACCAAACTAACAGGTTTACCAGTTACATTTGATCAGAAATAACTATTAGTACTGATAAGGATATTAAGGCGCTTAACCAAAGTAATATAATAGTTGCTCTAATCCTCCTCCCAAAAAATGGGATGCCACTTTTATCAAAAGGCCAGGACAATTTGTTCTGTGATCACAATTCGTAGATAACGGTTGTACACTGGCATTATAAATACCGGTCCCATGCCCAATTCGGTTTAACGCATCATAAAAAGGTAGACATCGGTGTGTCCTTCATTGTCCTCCGTTAGCGGCTTAGCTTTAGCAAAGGCCCGAGTACTTTTTTACGTTGCACTGACTACACTTGTTGAGATGCATCGCACTTTACATACTAGCATGCAAAACTGAAAACTTCTATAGACGCACGATGATGGAACAATGCGATAAAACCGGTTGGTCAAGCGAGCGATGCTAACGCGAGTCCCGAAGTCGGCCTGCGGGACAAGAGGAGGATTGTTCGGATTCGTTACCGTCTGCCGTGGAAGCTGCTGCCAGTCGGCGTGTCCTCTGTCCGCTCTGCTGCGGTCCGTCCACTTTCTGGAGAGTGAACAGGGGGGCACTGAATGGATTAGCCCGGGCCAGTTGCGTCAAAGTCGAGGGATACATGCTGGTGGTCGTGCCTGTCCGCGGAGCTGTGCTGCAATGAGCAACAAGTTAGCTTTAGCAAGAGAGAGAGTGGAAAAAACGACCCACCCCACTGATCAGCATGCACTAATAAACTCGAAAGGATGAATGGATCATAAAGCTGTTTAATTAAGTTAATCAATGAGGTCCCGCACAAACGGAACCATTGAGCCAGGCGTTAACGTCATCAAATGAAATCTAGCCCCTACATCCATGCTGTCCTAGCTCTAATGCTAACTTGACCGCTACAAGGTGGAATGGTTGCCGTGTCACAGACGGAAACAAAAAACGGTGACAAACGGTTTTATGGCGGTGGCATGTCATAACATGTCAATCAAACATTATACGCTTGACGGATATTTAATATACATGCTTTTTAAGCGACTAATTTAACTTACTGACGTGCGTTCTTAAGATGGCGTCTCCACTTAGCTGCAAACCGGCGGCTCCGAGAGAGCGAGAACGACCTCCCGGTAGAGATTTGTCCTTTCGTGGCGTCACAGGCCGACCTGTGGGAGGGATGATTGACTTCTTCTACACTGCAGGCTGAATATATGCTCGAGTCCACCCACCGGTACAAGAAAGAATTACACCACTTCGAGCTTTTAAATTAGTTTTTTGTTTTGTTTTTGTTAAACCATCTGCTTTGTGCTAAATAAAGTAAATATCCCCTCTGTGAATCATTAAAAGACAACAATCTATTGTAGACTATTATATATTGCAATTTTCTTGATAATAATAATAATAATTAAAAACAAGAACTAAGGTGGGCGATGTTATCTTCGGGCTTGCTTTGGTTTTCTCTGGGCACTCCGGTTTCCTCCCACATTCCAAAGCTACATCTATAAAATGCACACCAAAGACAGCAGTATGGAGGAGCTACCAAAGATGACAACTATGTCACGTTTAGGCATTGTTCATTTTGAGTACATTCAACACTGTATTTCAATAATTGTGACATGAATGCACACTTTGGCAGAATGCAATAACACATTTATTAAAGGGAACATTTAAGAAAAATATTTATAAGGCTTAAACTACATTTGGATAATAAGCCTAAAAAGCTGGCTCAAGTACAAAACCTCACTTATCTTCAAGGCTACAACTACTAAGACTTGCACTCAAAAGGCAAGCATAAGAAGGAATCTCTCATCCACAGTACATTCAATCACACAATGCAAGTAAAAAATAAAATACAGTATTAGTGAGTCAACATCAGTTATGGTATTTGAGGTTTTTGTCTGAGGAAAAAAGAGAGGAAACAATGTGGACAATGATGGTTTCAGACCACCTATGGGAAAAAAAAGACTAATGGTAATTCACAGATAAATGTTATGATCAAAACAATCCTCCCTCACTACATTCACCACAAACTATGCTTTGCTGCCACTGGCCTCCTCGGAGTAAACTGGTGCGAATGGGTTGTGGCCATTGGATTCCATGGCTTGGTAAATTAGGAATACGAAAACAGCCACGAGTGCCAGCCCGATCACCTTTTTCCACAAAGCCAAGCCTGGGCACACTACAGTGGTTGGGCCAGTAGGGGGAGGTGCAGACAGAAGCATGGATGTGCTTGTGCTGGACAAGGCTTTGGAGGAGGAGGAGTTTGGCAAGCTGTTGCCTCTGTTGATAAGGCGGCTCTCTGTGTAGGAAGTAGAGCTGGAGCTGCTGATAGTTTTGGTAGAGAATTGAGGAGAGCTTTCAACATTCCAGAGATCGCTGGAGAGGACTGGCCGCCCGGCGGCACCTCGGATTGGTCGTCTACAAGTGGCCCTAAAAAAAAACAAAAGACTTCTGGTTCATGTCTGTTGATGACAACTTGCAGCTATTACTAAACAGACACAAATGCTTTAAATTAAATGCAATCAAATATTGTGATAAGACAGCCACAGTTCCAAGCAGAAAAAATACTAATAATAAATGGATTGAAACCAAACTTTTCAAATGAATGCTTACATCTAAATCTGGCCGTAACCTTTTAGAAGTCAGACGCCAAACTGATTGAGAACCAAAGTTATCTGCATGCACTACTAACTTTCAATCAATCAATCATTATTTGTATAGCACTTTTAATACAAAAAAATGCAACTCAAAGTGCTTTAATTAGTTTAAAAACAAGTCCTCCCCAAAAACAAAATGCATAAACAAACATTCAAAACAAAGCAAAACAGATGCAGCACAGGGCAAAAAAACAAACAAACAAACTTTCATCCAACGGACACTGGAGAGCTGGCTTTCTGTGCATGCTCTATCCTCTGTGGTTAATAGTCAAAAACAGGAGCGAGCGTGTGAGCTGGGGCGTGTTTGGACACTAAAGGATTAATTTATGTCGAATCACATTAAATCATCATTTTGAGTATTGATGTGAAAAGGTATGAAACTTAAGTTTTAAAATGACCAGATGTGGCAAATCTGCTTAACTGCATATCAAATTGATATCCTTTTTAAAACCACCAAAACTGATTTTGTTTCTATTTTTTATTATTGAACAAAAGTGTAGAAATAAACGTCTGTATTATTTTGCTAATGTATGCCAAAGAAATACATGTTGCCTAACAGTCTTCAACTGTGCCACATGAATGAAAAATAGTGAAGACCATCCACAAGAAGTACCATGCACGTTCAAATAATTAAACTTGACCTTTTTTTTTCCTTCTCATCTAAAATACCGATAACAGACCATATGCACAGCAACATTTAGAGTGGAGTTAAATTATTTAAAAAAATGTGGGAGCTTGACCAATATGAATTTCAAACAGCATATTATCTATTTCAATGTAAGTTCAGTGGAAAATCTGAGATTTGATTTAGTAAAATGGGGAAGTCTTAAAGGCAACTTCGTGTGATGTTGACATGATGAGTTATAATTACCGTGTAGTTTACTTTTCTGACAACTAGGCAAGCTAAAAATCTTATGTGGTTTCCATGGCATTTTGAATCTATTTCTAACTACTTTGTACTTACATGATTCTTGTGGGACTGTCATCATTGGCAAACAGCTCTTTAAGAACATCGTTGTTGTTCACTTTGGGAGTTTGGTCACTGGCTGCTATCTTCTCCACCTAAAGAGACAATGTCCCATTCATTTATGTTGGTGAACAGTGGTCAGCGACCTGATGAACTTTAAGCATAATTTCCACACTAAAGTCACAAATCACAGCGAGTGCATGGCTGAACTAACAAATGTATATATATGTATAAATGTATATATATAAATATTTGGATACATCACCGGGTGTCCACTACAAAAATAAAAAAAATAAAATATATATATATTTTTTTTTTTTCCAAAACAACCTGCTCCAACCACCATGTTCAGCTTTGTGCTTAAAGTTGAATTGGATGTGGCTTCCACAACCTAGTAAAACCAGCTCTACTCTCGAGATGCCAGTATGGGACTGCACACCTGTGTCACTGCTATATCCTTGAGCAACGAGGACGCGTTACTGTGCTTCTTTACGGGGCTGCCTTTGGAAAGGAAGCTTGTGATTTTCTGCTGTCTCCTTTTACTCTGCAGGCCATCTGGAGACCCACACTCCTGCTGAAAAACGTTTGTCAGGTTGAACCACCCAGCTGCCAGACAACTGTCCCGACAGCCAACCAACAGCTGTGTGTGAACAAACACCATTTCATATATTCACCATAAGTAACCATGTGCGAGTACCTTCACCACCCCCAAACAGACCCTCTTAGCTTTACGTGTCACGTTAGGTGAAAATGTAATGCAGAGGAAAGTAATGGTGCCATCACAGTTGTCAAAGTTTAAATGTTCCCCTGCAGTCCCACCGCCAACCTTGGATTCAAACCACTCAGACCAATGGGACTCCTCATTCCTAATCGGCGGAATATCGCAGGCAGGCCAAAAAGTCAAAAAGTAACAGGATCCGTTTTTGTTTGGCAAACCCGAGGGGAGAAAGGCTTGGATTGATTGGCAGCTGGCAGAGGGATTTGTTCCTCAGGCCGGCTCTTCTGCTTGAAGAAAGCAGATCGTACCACCATGTTAGATAAGAAGATGGAAGCACAAACAGTCAAATGGGAGTTCAACACACCCTAACTGCTGGTGTCAAAGATGTGAAACCCTTTCTTTTTGGCTCAGGAACCTACTGTATAACACCATCAGAAATTGGGAGGGCATTAAAAACTGGTTGTGGGGTGCACTGTGTCGGCAAATTGGACTTTGTGCAGTGATCACATTGAATGTTAAAATGAGCTTAAATACGTTCTTGTAGAAAAACAAAGCTGACCTCAAGCAGAGCTGTGTTGAGAAGATCCTTGGTTTCCACTTGTTTATGTTGGAACTAAATGGGTTTCAAACACAAGGTGGTTCGACAACATTTTTTACACATACAAATGAAAGTGGTTGGGTCCAGTACCTCCAACAAGATTAAGAACCAATGGCGTAATTATTATAGCTCATGGGGGCAGGCATGTTGAGGTCTTTTCCCCAACGTGAGGGTGCAAATTCATGATAAGAATGTTATGAATCATGCATATTCATTAGTTCCAGCACAGCCAAATGATGGCGTGACAGTCTTGTGAATGCACAAATGTCTGTGGCAAAAAACTTATTTCAGATTCCAAATATTGTATAGTGAAATTTTCACAGAAGCAAAATGTAGATGTGAAGAGGCTTGAAATAGGGCACTTAGTGGACAAATTCAACTTGGATCAAAGATCAACGTTGGCTTTCAAACCTGCTGGTTCGAGAGCAAGCAGAAGACGCAAGCAGACAAGCTCCAGCAGAACATTTTTAACACGCTGTCCTGACTATTTTTACTCTTCGAAAAAATACAGATGTCAAGGACAGGCAGGTACAAGTGCAGTGAGGAGGGACGGTCATGAGATTTAAAGTGGAAGTCAACCTTAAACATTTCTTGACAATAATATGTTATCTGTGACCTCTCTAGTCTAAACATGACATTCTGATGAATTTTACATTAGTGGAATATGAGTTATGAAGCAAAATCCAGCCATTTTTTTTATCCATCTCAGGGGGTGGCCATTTTGCCACTTGCTGTCGACTGAAGATGACATCAAAGATGCTCAGGGCTCAACAACCAATCACGGCTAACCAGTTTTCTGAAGCTGTGCTGTGATTGGTTGTTACCTGAGACCTGAGCAACATTGATACCATCTTTAGTCCACAGCAAGTGGCAAAATGGCCACTCCCTGAGATGGATAAAATCGGATGGATTTTGCTGCTTAACTCATATTCCATTAACACAATATTAATCAGAATACCATATTTAGACCAGTGGGGCTGCATAGAACATATTGTCAAAAACAACTTTTTTGGGGGTTGACTTCCCCTTTAAGTTGCGTACGGTGTAAAAGGCAGACCAAGTCAACTGATTTGGAGGTGCTGATTGTAAGCTTGGTAGCTTCAGCCAGCAAATGCTGATGGTAAAAGGCTACAACAAGTTTCTCTCTCCACTATCTGTCAGCCATCACAGTTTCAGGTTAGCAGGCAATGCTCTGGCGCTTTGAAGTCACTTTTTCTCAAAAGCACAGAATGATTTAGCCCAACATGGTATAATGAAAACGTCTGGTTCAGAATGAAGAAAGAAAAACAAAAGCCTAAATATGTTTCATCCAACATTCCAATTTTTGTTTGAATAAAACAAACAAACAAACAAACATGTATGAGCAGAAGTTGCTCAGACAAAATCAGAAGAATGAAAAAAAAAAGGGCCTTTCTGCATAATGAAACGTGGCCAACCCCTGAAAAATAAGACATCGAGAGCAGACAGAGTCATAAGGAAAAGTCAGCTGTGAAAAGACTCTGGTATGCCGTGGAAACAGCTAATCCACATCATGTGCTTTCTGTCTGACATACAGCATGTTGCTTGCTAAAAGAGATTTGAGAAAGAACCCGGTGGCTCACTCTACACTGTCTGGGAGTGTCCACACTGTACTCAGCATAAAACAAACAAACAATTATTTTGCAGTGTGAGGATAAATTCTAATATAACCCAGCTGTGTCATTTATGGTATGTTCTCCAGCCACACCACAATACAGACAAAATATTATTTACTACTATATCTTTCGTTTTTTGAATGTTATAAGATAAGATGCACATTTATTTATCACACAGTGGATCAATTCACAGCGTTACCAGCAGCAATACACATCATCACATATATATTAATAATATGTATCACAAAAAATACTTATGTAGCCTATAGTTAAATAAAAACAGAGAAACACAGTAGCGCAAATAGATGGCATCGTCATCACATTTGTTGAATTTGAAATTAAAACATCACATCATATCAATGGTCTACCGAGAGTACAGCTGATTATGAAATCTAACAGCAGCGGGTACGAAGGACCTTTGGTACCTTTCCTTGTTACAGCGTGGGTGAAGAAGCCTAGCAGTAATGGTGATAGTCCCGCAGAGGGTGTGTGGGAGGCGTTACCCCGGATAGATGACAGCTTTGTCACCATTCTCTTGTTGCCTACCACCTCTACCGTCTCGAGACTGGAGCCCAGAATAGAGCCCGCCTTCTTCACCAATTTGTTCAGTCTCTTCCTCTCCGCAGTTGAGATTATGCTGCTCCAGCAGACCACACCATAAAAAAAGACTGAGGCCACCACAGAGTCATAGAAGGTTCTTAAGTCCTTCCCGCACACCAAAGGACCTCAGTCTACATAGCAGGTGTAGTCTACTCAGTCCCTTTTAGTACGGAGCCTGAGTGTTGTCAGTTCAGTCCAGGTTCCTATTAAGGTGAACACCCAAGTACTTCTAGATCTCAGTAGATCTCAATGTCTATTCCCTCGATGTTCACCGGAAGGGGGTGGGTTATAATTACCTTTAGTCAGGTGAAAATCCACCACCAGGTCCTTAGTTTTTCATGCATTAATCTGGAGGCGATTTTCCCTACACCAGGCCAGAAAGTTCTTGTTCAGTTCTCGGTACTCTGTCTCATCTCCATTGTTGATGAGACCAACGATGGCGGAGTTGTCCGAGAACTTTTGCAGGTGACAGTTCGTCGTGTGATGTGAGAAGTCGGCTGTGTAAATGGTTAACAGTAGAGGCGCTAGAAAAGTCCCTTGAGGCGCCCCCGTACTGCAGACCACTGTATTAGACAAACAGCCGCTCGTCTTCACATAATGCGGCCTATTGGTGAGAAAGTCCAGAACCCATATTGTTAGCTGGTGGCAAAACCCCTTGAGCTCCTGTTTGTCCCTTAGGAGATCTAGCATTGGAGAAATCCTAGACATGATTTTCACAGTACTTCCGGGCCTCTCCAGATGAGAAAGGGATCTCTGGACAAGAAAGATGACGGCGTCCTCAACTCCAATTCCCTGCTGGAAGGCAAATTGCCGTGGGGCTGCCAATGTACTCACTAGGGGGCGCAGGTGGTGGAGGACCAGTCTCTCCAGGGTCTTTGCCAGGTGGGATGTCACGGCTACTGGTTGTTAGTGGTTGAAGTCACTAGGCCGAGATGACGTGGGCACCGGTACCACGCAAGATGTCTTCCACAGCAGTGGCACATTTTTCAGCTTCAAGCTCATGTTGAAAATATGCTCCACAATCCCACACAGTTGCCTTGCGCAGGACTTGAAAAGCCTTGAGCTTAAGCCATCCGGACCAGTAGCCTTCTTGACCTTGAGCCTTGACAATTCTTTCTCAACCTGTGCTGTAGAGCAAGCCACGCTGGATACAAAGAGGGTCCTCTGACTAGGTGGGGGAAGAAGCTGCAGCAGAGTTGGTTGGTTGGGTCGGGAGGGTGTTTGATGGTTGGTCAAACCGATTAAAAAATCTATTCAAGTCATTCACCCACTCCTGATCCTTGTCCCGCACTGGTCTGAGGTTACTGTGACCAGATATTGTTTTCAAACTCCTCCAGATGCTGCTGACATTGTGCTGTAGTTGTTCTTCCATCCTTCTCCTGTAGCTACTCTTCCCCGCTCTGATCTTCCTCCTCAGTTGCCTCTGCACCATCCTCATCTGCTCCCTTGTCCCTCAGTTTAAAAGCAGATCTCTTTTTTTTAGGATAATTTTTTATTACCGTTTTATTTAGGTGTGTGGGAGCAGAAAGGAATTACACATCTCCACCAACTCTTCTCAGATAATATGTTTATATCATATACATCCTTGCTCCAAAAATACAATATAAAAAAACGGAATTTTTTTACATTATCTACAAGTTAAAAATATGATAAAGAAAAAAATTCCAACACTTTGGGGTACGCTCCAACCGCCTGTTTTAGCTAAAGATATTCACAAGCTTTCTCCGACAACAACAAAAAAACTTTCAAAAATATATAAGTTACTTTCATATACAGACGCTCCCCTACTTACGAACATTCAAGTTACGAACAACGGTACATACGAACATGTCTGCGCGCATGCCCGCATGTCAAAAAATGTTCGGAAAGAGATGCTGTAAGTTAGATTTTTTATTGCGCACCTTTTTCCGAGTACTGTAGTGCTTCTTTCCGCCGCTTATACCGACGCTTGGCGCTGTGAGAGCTCACCCAGCATTGGAGGCTCAGCAACGTGTCGAGGAGGAGGAAGAAGAAGAAACGCCTGTCGCTCATAGATAAATCCATCGCACTCTTCGAGCAGCAAGACCCAACTATTGAACGTTGCACAAAGGTTGCATACAGTGCTACCGCATCATGATGAAAAAAGAAGAAAACTGTGCAATCGTAGTTAGATCGCTTCTTTCGGCCAGTTTCTAGTAAATCCTCCAAGGAAGATACTCATCAACCCTCATCTTCTTCTCTGCGACCCTCAACTTCTTCCTACATTGAAGTTACGGAGGAGGAAGTAACTTTTGAAGCCCATTCCAGCGACGACGAAGAACCTCTCATGATATAAAATCCTCCTCTTCCTCCTCCTCCATCAAATCCTTAAGCATCGAGTACATCTTCCAAAAGTAAGTTAAACTTCATTTTATTTATCTTATTACGTACATGTACATACTGTGTGTCTCTCGCTCTCTCTCTCTAACATACGTAGTACAGTACTGTACGTATTCTCTTTAAACATAAATTATAATACAAAATATAGCACTGAAGCAACTTACGAACAAATTCACCTTACGAACGATCGCTCGGAACGTAACTCGTTCGTAAGTTGGGTAGCGTCTGTACTGATAAAATGTCTTTACCCATCTCGAAATGGGAGACAGACTTGTTTATAGCACCGGAATCTGACTTTTGGATTCAAGTTTGTGAAAACGCATTTAAAATGACAAAACACACAAATTTACAACTTATCCAATATAAAATTATTCACAGAACATACATTACTCAATATATGATTAAGAAAATGGGACTCTCAGACTCCGACATTTGTCTCCAATATTTACAAAACACTACAGACACTTATGTTCATGCTTTATGGTTATGTACTCCGGTTATGTATTTCTGGACTAAAGTCTTAGAAAAACTTTCCGCTATTTTGGACTGTAGGATACCTTTATCTCCAAACTTGTGTTTGCTAGGTGACCTAACAACAACTGACTTACCACATAAACAATTTCAATCTACACTTGTAGCCCTTACTATCACTAAAAAAACTATTCTTGTTAACTGGAAAAATAAACAAACTCTGAATATCGACCAATGGTCTAACCTCCTCATAAATCACATTTTAATGGAAAAAATATCTGCCTCAAATAAAAAACAAATATCAAAATTTATAGAAACATGGTCTACGTATATAGAATTTTTTAACCTAATTCTGGTTACTTAATTCTGTCTGTTAGCGAGAGCCACTACATCGTGATAACTTACATTGATGTTTCTGCATTTGGCAATTTATTATTATATTATATTATTAGTATGGGATTTTTTTTTTTTTAAATGGGCTTTAGGTGAACTGATGAATACACACATACACACGCACGCACATGCTCACCCACATACAAAATATATATATATATATGTATATATATTTAAAAAAAAAGAGAAAGAAAAAAAAACGTTTTATTTTATTTTATTTTATTTTTTTAAAAAGGAGAGCAATGATGATGTCAAATCGAATGAACAATACTGAGCTCTCCTGAAAAATAAATAAATAAATTAAATAAATTAAATAAAAAATAAAAATAAAAAAAGGGATAATTTTTATAGCAGGAGTGATCTACGGTTTGTTGTTCAAAAACTGTCTTACAGTCTTAACAGGAATGGTAGCGTCAACACAATAGCTAATGTAGTCCGTCGCACAGCTGGTTAGACTGTCAATGTCCTCCCCGTGGTCATCACATCCCACATCGTGGACTCAAAACAGTCTTTCGATGTCTCCACAGCCTCCTCGGACCACATCTTCCTTGTGTAGGTCGTGGCTGGTTGTCTGTGTACTAAAGGCTTGTACACAGGGAGAACATACACAAGATCATGGTCGGATCTCCCCAGAGAAGGAAGGGGTGAGGATGTGTATGCCTCCTTGATTTTGGCATAAAAGAGATCAAGGGTCTTATTTTATTTGGTGTGGCAGGTGACATACTGGCTGAAAGTTGCCAATGTAGAGGAGGGAGAGGCTGGTTGGTTGGTTGGTTAAAGTCACCCGCTATCAGGAGGCGGGCTTGTGGAAGCTGTGTTTGCAGGCTGCTCACAGCACAGTAGAGAGCCGCGCTGGCCGTGTTAGTATTTGCAGAAGGGGGAACATACACTACGATCGCGATGACATGCGAGAGTTCCCTCGGCAGATAGTATGTCCGCATACTAACGGCCAGCAGTTCAATGTCCCTACTGCAGAGAGTGTTCTTCATATTAATATGGCCAGGGTTGCACCACTTATTCACAAACACAGCAAGCCCCCCTCCCTTCTTCTTACCGCTGTCTTGCATCCTGTCCGCTCTTAAAAGTTGGAAGCTGTCCAGCCCCACATTGAAGTCCACAGTTAGCTCCGTTAGCCACGTCTCACAGTAGAGCATCAAGCTACATTCCCGCTACTTTGATGTCGTGGTAGCGCCGTTAGCTTGTTTGTCTCGTTAAAGATGGATCTTACATTACCAGTGATGAGTGGTGAAAAGTGGGCTTAAAGCGTCTTTTCTTGTTCCGGCACTTTACCTCCGAGCGGCATCCTCTTCTCCCTCTTTTGAGCTCCGCGGGGACATCATGTTTGTAGCCAATTAGCTTCCCTGAGCTACAGAAGCCTAACAACTACTCGCATGTGTAGGTTCGCCGGCTGGGTACTGGTCCAGTACACATGTTGACATTCAAGTGGTACTACTACTACTACTAAACTACAAGATTAAAAAAAACTGTTAAATAACAAAGCAATGTAACATACAACAAACAACGAAGCTACTGTTACACACTGCTGCAGTGTCATCACTTTTTCCATCTTTAAGGAATATGCACTTATGGCAATTGTTCCACAAGAATGTTTGATGTAGAGAGGTACTTTGAACTATATCGATATAGACAAAATTGTCTAATTCCATATCCCGTTTAAAAATATATCGACATAATTTTTATATCGATGTATTGCCCAGCCCTAAACTAAACCACAGAAAATATGAATCAACAATTCAAGGTGATAAGTCCCTCTTTATCTTTTATTCTAATTTAATTGTCTATCAGAAGACTGAAGGAGTTGCCAGACTGAGCATAATGCGGATATCTACACATGTGATGATGAGGAGCAGCGTCTCTACCAAGTCCTGTCTGGACGAGCAAGATTTCGACCCATTTCTCAGAGGGTAAAGCAAAGATTCCTTTTGGAGAAAACTTTGACACTGTTTGTATTATACTATAATATACTTCATTATACAAGTCTCAATACAAAGTGCTCAAATGCACAAATGTTCCACCAGACCCATGTCAACGGATTTTTGGAGGTGCTGATTGTAAAGTTAGAGTTAAAAGTGAAAGTACCACTGATTGTCACACCCACCTAAGTGGGGCGAAATTCATTCTACGCATTTGACCCATCCCCAGAGGGAGCGGTGAGCAGCAGCAGGGGCCGCGCTCGGGAATCATTTTGGTGATCTAACCCCCCAATTCCAACCCTTAATACTGATTGTCAAGCAGAGAGGCAAATGGGTCCCATTTTTATAGTCTTTGGTATATGACCCGGCCAGGGATTGAACCCATAACCTCCCAGTCTCAGGGTGGACACTCCAACACTAGGCTACTGAGCTGGTAAGTTTGGTAAGCTTCAGCCAGCAAATACTGATGGTCAAAATAAATGAAGGCATGCATGGTATCGGCATGCGGGTCATCCGCAAAAGACAGACGAGAGCCAAAGGCCGCCAAACCACCCCTGAATTAGGTCTGTAACCATTTACTGTTTGTAAATAAAGCATGCGTAAATATCAAGCGGTTCGTATTTAGCATCTCTAAGAGTCTTAATTGTTTTGAAGCTTCTCCCATCAAGAATGAAAACCAACGCTAACAGTAAAACTACCCCATCAGAGCCTGTAGAACAATGAAAGCAAAAGCTCGGAAAATTAGACAGTAACAATATACATTTGCAAGTATGACAGGAAACCAATGCGGCCTGAAATGAGAGCAGCTTTGACAGAAATCCATCAATCAGGTAAAGAAATAACCAGTAAACTACTTACAGTCTTGTGCTGGCCGCTGTGAGTGCGAGTAGTGACTGGCGGCTTCCCTCTGCTCCGAACTGGCCTCTCCACCACTGGAATGGGCTCAGGCTCCAGTTCTGCTGTGACATCCAAAAACAGACACACAGTCTATTTGGATACAAAACTTCACCTCGGTCGAGAGTCAGTATATGAAACGAAGCTCTTAGCACAATGCAAAACAGCCACCATTTCAATCAATCTCTCTCTCTCTCTGACAGTTGAGGAATGCGTCTACAAATCGCTTTGCAAAACTCAACGGTGCCATCATTTTACGCCTTTGGGAGGAGTCTTTGGAAATAGTGGTGCCTTGAGATGAGAGTTTAATTTGTCCCATGACACAAGTCGTGATTCAAATTACTTTTGATTGATATTTGCATTGCGTATATGCACATGTACTGGATTTATGTTCATTTTTTTTTGTGAAAAGAAAAAACTGCTTTAATTCCCAGCAGGATTGCTTTCTTAATGACAGCAATGATGACAAACACTTTTGTGACATTAACAGGCTCGTGATGTGACTTAATTTTTATCTCATTATTCTTAGCATGCTTGAGATAAAGCAGCTCACCGTTCACCGTAGCGGTTGGCACAATGACCAATAAAGAACAAATCAGCACAGGTACAAAAACAGCCATGGCCAGTCAGAACGGTTGAGAAAAAGTACTGAACCTGGTGTGCAAATGTCAGCATGGGTCAATTGTTGCTACATCATCAACTAATGAAGAAAACACATCGTTGCAATCACCAAATGTCAACCGGGCAATGGACTTCAGAGTTGGGAGCGAACAATGTTTGTTCACTTGGCTGTGCAATTCGTGTTTGTTCTAAATGTAGAAAAAAAGAACAAATGTAAGCATGTCCTCTCTCTCAACAGCCAACTGCATGCGGCAGATGCCCTGCCAATCAATATATCTACTAGGCCATTAATCTATAAATCCCCTTTGAATTTACACTTTTGGTCATAGCCAGTGACGGTAAGGTCACACACTGCTGTCATCGTGTGGTGTGCTTGTGCTTGTGCTTACCGTCCTCCTTGTCGCTGTAGAGATCCGATTCAGAGTTGCCATTGTGGTTAACTTGGATCTCTGTGACCACGATCTTTGTTATGGTGGCCTGTGCAGGGCCGTCATCAAGTAGCTTCTGCAGCTTCTTTTCATACACTTTACGCGTTGATGCTGCAAAGGTAAAGCGGGATGACAAGAAAAACGATAAAAAAATTGATCAACGCAATTCATAATGTTGAATGTTCTTAAATGTTAAGAATTATTATTAATACTCAAACTTATATTATAATACAAAAACAAAACTGCTTTCTAACTGCTAAGTACAGTAAGTCACACAATCGTTGCAGTGTGTGATGCCATTTGGGGGGAGCTCGCCATTGGTGAAATGTGGACTCACCCACAATTGGGCCAGCATCGATTCCATGTTTGAGCAGCTCGTCCCTTAGGTAGTCATCAGTCAGGGTGGTCACGTCCAACTCGTCTGGCCAAATCTTGTCCGTTTTTCTGGGTGCTTTCTGTGAAGAAAACGTGAGTGTGGTTTAGCATTCAAGCGAGAAGCAACTTGGTTCTTCCTGTCACCATGTCGATGTTAAGCATAGGACAGTTCCATTTGTCTTCCTTGTGGCATTGAAATGTAAATTTTAAAACGGCAGGAACAAAATTAGATGAACTGCTTCTTCTGTCCACAAATCGTTTAGAAAGTGTAGGCATACTCCAAGTTTTAGATTGTTCCCTCCTCCAACACACCTGATTCAAATGATCAAAATCAGGCTTCTGCACAACTTTCTGATGAGCTGATCCTTCTTGGAGAAGCGAAACGTCTAAATCCTGCAGGGCTCTGGCCCTCAAAGAATGGAATTGCTCACCGCACTAAAGCATTTTTCAAAAGTTCACTCTCTGAGACATGTTTTCAAGCGCCAAAAATCTTCAGCACATGGTCAACCGATAACACACCAAGAGGGGTTTGAGTTTATAAACCAGCTGCAGAATGTTAAGTTTGCACTTCATTTCCTTAAGAATGTTGGCCTCACGTTTCCATCGAGCTACACTCTTCTACCTCTCCCCATTCTCTCGTTACTTCTCTGCGTAGATGCGGTTGTGAAGTACTCTATGTTAAAAAACAGACAAACTGCGTTCAAACAACCTTCACGAGAAATCAGTGCAGAGGGTTAACACGAGAAGCCAGCATTGTCGTGTCCCTTCAGAGGTGCACATTCACACAGCTGTTCCATTAATCAGATGTATCAGATTACAACTGCAGTGTGTCTCGGGTGTTAAACTTTACTTTACTCGCTGGAAGGAAACGTCGAGCCTACATTAATCTCAAATACACCCAGCGCCCCCACCCAGTAAAGTAAACACAACATAATTTCCGCTAATATTGCATTTGTGGATAATCAATTAAACAGCAAAATCCAACTGTTTTTAACCATCTATGGGGCGGGCATTTGTCATGTCATGTTTATACTAGTGAGGTCTCATATAACCAGGGTTGGGAGGGTTACTTTTAAAGTGCATTCCGTTACAGTTACCTGCTAAAAGCCTACCAATAGAAAAAATCATTGTGTAATTGACATCCATTAAAAAGCATGTAAGCTATAGATAGGTTGATTGATTGATTGAAGGCCATATGCTGTTTTCAAACTCACTGTCACTGAAAAGCACCTTATAAATAGACAGATCCAATGAATAGAGAGGAAAAGGGACAAATTATGCTTTTAAAAGCACATTCCATGGTAGCTAATTTCACCACATGCACGCATGCACTAATAATGCTATGAGGATGACCATGCGTGATGTTAACTGCAAATGAACTTTTATCCCAGTCACAAGTTTAGCCATATTGTGTATGGTGAATTGGTGGGAGGGATATTTGTTCGTAGTATGTAACTCACATTATGTTGTAGCGGCAGCTAACAAAAAGCTCAGCGTAGGATCGACTCTCATCTGAAACTTTTTCTTTGTTAAAGATAAATCGGTCCTTCAGCAAGTATGTTCCAAAAAGTAAATACCGGTTGCCACTTACTTCACTTCCTCCTTTTGTCCGTGAACCCTTTTAAACAGGCCACGTGCCCGTCACGACGCCAACATGTCCAATAAATGTATTTGTAATCTGATTACAGTAATTTCTGGACTATAAGGCGCACCTGACTAGAAGATGCGCTAGCTAAACTTGGGGAGTACTCAAGTTTGTTACACATATAAGCCGCACCCGACTGTAAGCCACAGATGTTTTAATGTTACTGCACCGGGTTCCCACTACTTTTCCAATAATGATGGCGCAAATTGTCTCGCTCTTGTTCCGTCTCTCCTACTGTATTTGGCCTCACTTGGTTTGTTTTGCTCTGCCTGATGCTCTTGCGCTTCTTTCATAGTGCGCCCCATTGAGATCTGATGGATAAGCCGCACCTTTGTATTAGGGCTGGGTAATAAATCGAATTAATTCGATACATTGTTGAAATACATACATTGAAAATACAATCGTTGACAATCAGCTAAATCGTGAAATAAAATTTTGTTCTGGATTATTTAAAGCTGTTGTTCTTATGTTCTGTTAGATCCAGATGCTTTTGTGAGTTGAAATTTTGCATAAATGGCAGAATGCTGGTGGGTGGTTTACAAAGCATGTCTAGTACAATAGCTACCAACTACTTAATTGTGGCATTTAAGCACAAACTATGAATGTTAAATCCATGTTAATACTGATCTAGAATCAGTATACATTATTGTGTCTGAACATTTTGCACAGGAATTATTTTTTAATAAATGAAATCTTTAAATAAATGTTTGTTGGGTTTATTAGATTAAAAGCGAGTAAAATCATAATTGTCCCAAATGACTGCGAAAATCAAGATTTTATTTTTTGGGCCATATCGCCCAGCCCTACTTTGTATTGGCCGCAGGGTCGAATGCAAGTGAAAAAAGTAGCGGCTTATAGTCCATTACTGTACATGTTTTTTTCCTGTACTGTAACGGAATAGTTACGTTAAAAAAAAAAAAAAAATCTAATTACATAACAGCGGTACATATATTCCATTACTCCCCAAGCCTACATATAATATATTATTGTCAAGAAATGTTTATGGTCGACTTTAAAACAGAATAACTGTGGATGGCCTAAATTGTATTCATTTTTTTGTCGTCATTCAACTGCAAGTCAGTAAACCATCTGAAGAATCCCAGCAACTTGCGTTCAATTTGTCGGTTTAATACCTGCAGCACTCGACATTATGTAATGAATGTGAGAGGCAAACCTCAGGAGTTTTTTTTCCCCCAATACAGGTGCTCGTCAAAAAATTTGAATATCTTCAAAAAGTTGAATAATTTCTGTAATTCCATTCAAAATTGTATAGATTATAGATTCAGGGTCCACAATTTAAGTAACTTCAAGTATTTATTTGTTTATTTTTACATTATTTGGGCTTCCAGCTCATAAAACCCATGAAAACATGTCGTCAATTTTTTTTAATAATGCGAAGAAATCACCATGCATACATACTTCCCAGTCTTTTGCATGAAAAAAAAAGATGGATGGACATCCTATTTTTGTGGGTTTTATGAGCTGGAAGCCCAAATAATGTAAAAATAAGCAAATAAATACTAATTGAAATCACTTAAATTGTGGGCCGTGTATCTCTAATCTATGAAAGTTTGACTGATTGTACTTTTTGAGGATATTCTAATTTTTTTACGAGCACCTGTATTCTGGCATTTACTGGGGGCGGGCACAGCTTGATTTGCTCTCCAGCCAAGTGTTTTGCAATCACAACCATCTGGCTGAGTAGAGCGGGAAAAGAGAAACGCAGAACTATCCCATGTTCCCTCCCCTGGCAGACCACGCCCTCGCTTTCAAAAACATAACTTAAGCATTAGGGCATAGCTGGACTTGAGCCCGCAAACTCTATGGAGTAAAGTTTACGCAAACGCCATCAGATTTTCCTTGACAATAGCACATTACAGCCTGGATGAGGTAACATGAAGCAAAAAGTGGAAAATTCTTCATTTCATTTTCATATTTCGTGACAGAGGAACAAGGAGTTTGCAAATAAAGAAATTAGATTTAGCTATTGACTTCAAACATAACAAACCACTTGTCTTCCACGGGTGCCCTTATGAGCGGGAAAAGGCATTCACGCATGACAATCTGTGCAGGTTTCATTACTATGTGAAGAATGCAAGGAATGAATTTTTGTACACAGCATTTACACCTCAAGCTCCTCAGATACCGGCAGGCTCCTATAATCACTCAAACACACATGTCAACATAGACATGATGGATAACGCAGCAGCAAAGGGCTTAGTTATGGAGAAGTGCCGTCCATACTTTATGGTCCATATGGGCTGCAATCTAGGTGCTACACTTAGCCTAAAGCATTTCCTCCATAAAACAACATAGGTGAAAACGAGAGCAAACACACAAGCATGTTTATGTCGTCATCTAAAATATCTTTGCAACAAGAACAACATGACTCGTTGCGTCGATATTCACTGTAAAAAGTTTAATATAATTTTTATATTGAAACATACATACATACATACATACATGCATACATACACATATATACATACATATACATACATACATACACATATATATATACAAACATATAGTTAGTTTGTAGGATGTGGGAGGGATATTTGTTCGTAGGATGTAACTCACATTATGTTGTAGCGGCAGCTAGCAAGAAGCTCAGCGTAGGATCGACTCTCATCTGAAACTTTTTCTTTGTTAAAGATAAATCGGTCCTTCAGCAAGTATGTTCCAAAAAGTAAATACCGGTTGCCACTTACTTCCTCCTTTTGTCCGTGAACCCTTTTAAACAGGCCGCGTACACATACATATACACACATGTGTATATATATATATGTATATATACACACACACATACACATATATATACATATACACATATACATATACATATACACATACACATACATATACACATACATATATATATATATATATATATATATATATATATATATATACACACACATATACATATATATACACATATACATATACACATATACATATATACACATACACACACACACACACACACACACACACACACACACACACATGGTTTACCACCTGTACACACAGATTTCTTTCCAAACATTAACCACGCTGTGAAAAGAACAAGCAACCCCACACAGGCAGCCAAAATAACACATGTAGTATAACATGTAATTTCACACTCATAGTTCATTCAATCATCATGTCAAGTGGCTCCCCAAACAAGACAAGACACATCTGCGAGGGACGGACGGAGTACCAACAGTGTTATTTACAATTATATTAGGATTTGATTCATGTGGCAAGGAAAGTCACCTAAAAAAACAACAACTAAACTTGCACTTCATCAACATAAGTTTGTTTCCAATAAATCAGGCTGCAGAAAGGCGGCAGACACCTAGATGTGATCTCTGGACAGCACATCCAGTTTGCAAAAGTCTGCTCAGTTGGATTTAGAAGTCACGCCAGCCGCTGCTTCCAGCTGAAGAATGAAGGCGGTTGTTTGACCGGGGATTATTTGAGAGGAATGTTGCCAATTAGCGCCCAGCACAAAACCACTCAGTGCATTTTACCAACTCCAAATATATCAAGCAGTAGTGATTGTGTCCATACTAGTGTTTACTGTTTTTCCACATTGGGTAATGTAAATTTGTATCACTTTTTTTGAAGAAACGGGTTTCCCTCACGGATCAATAAAGTATCTTTCAAAACATCATCACTCGGAAGTTAGAACCTTCCAAGCCTTTGTGAGATTGAAATACATTGCAGATCTGGAATACGCTTCCAATCTTCCGATTGAGGGGGGAAAAGCACTCCTGCTGCTTCATAGGGATCAGTAATATCCAGCCTGTCAATCTTGTGCATCTCATTACGTCGGTGTGAGATGTGAATTTACTTGGACAATGGACAGAATGTTGTAAATGCTACTTTTTTGCTGCTCTCCATTGTTAAGTCCTTGGTGTGACACTGCTACTATCCTGCCAATGTGGCAGTGTATTCATGAATAGTCACGTGACGTCCGGCTACCGGCGGACAGTCATTTCCTCGTTGACAAACGACAAATAGTAATTGGATGTCAGCCGGTAGATGTCCCGTTTGTTGTAAGTGTAGCACTCCCCGTCGACGGATACGTTTTGCAGATTGTTCGTTGCGTCCTGACTGAACTAAAAATTCCAACATTCTTCTGTAACTTCCATGTATGATTAGTTATAGCATAACATATGCCATGCAGGCGCAATACACGACCTAATGGAAACAGAATATTGTAGGTACCAAAGATTTTATAGGGGGGCTTGTATCCCGTGTCCCCTCCCCAGTACCATCTGCAGCCATGCCCGCTGATAAACTTGGAGAAGGAAGAATCTTTAGCAGATGTATTGTGTTGCCTCTAATCAGCTGTTTAGTACCGTGTTTAAAACTGTGGGGGAAGCTCATGGAAGCATCCAGAGGGTCATGACAGCTGGCATGAAATTTAAGCCCATCAACAAATGTGACATTTAGACTAGAGTGAATTTTCATAGCACAAAATTACCAAACGTCAAATGTTTAACCCAAATTTGGACACAAGCATTCACGTCATACTTGCTCCATATGGTGGTACAGCTTGTGTCTTTCCAATTTCATTAATTGAAGGGATAACATTAAAACAGCGGAAACGTTCTCCTTTCGTTTTCTCAAGCTAACTTTGGATTCTGTTCCAAATGTGAATTCCCTTTTCCCGCATCTTCAACATAATGCACAATTTAAGATGCAGCATTATTATATTTCAATGAGCTTTCTTGGCTCGAACTTGAGCTAAAGTACTTACTTTGCCGGAGGAGCGGCTTCTGCTGGAGACCACAGGCGGGGGCAGCTCCTCGTCACTCGAGAAGGCGTCCAATGTCGTCGTGGTGGCGGCGTCATGCTTCTTGTTTTGCGCGGTCAAATTATCTAGATAAAGCTTAACGTACACGTCTTTATTGTGGTTGCCGCTCGGGAGCTCCACGTTGTGCGCCAACAACTCGCTTTTCAGCTTGTCCTTGGTGAGCTGCGACGGGTCGTCCATGTATTCCGGCATGTCTGCGTGCGAAGACAGGGAAAAGGGTTCCAGCAACCGACGCGAACTGGCTAGGGAGGGGAAGAAAAAAACAAAACACAACAGGAGCGGTTGGTGGTAAACTGCGAATAGAGCAGCTAACTGGCGCCTCTTACTGGAATGATTCCGCACAGCAGAATCTTCGCTCTAGCTGATCAACTATGCACAATGCGTCACAGGGTAAGAAAAAGGACTTGGAAGTTGCGGCTTCTTCCAGGATGTAGCTTGTGACTCGCGGACTGTGCAAACGGAAGCAAGGCCCGCTGGCAAAAAGTGTGAGGAAGCCGCTCCCACTTGCTGAAATGAGGCCGTCAGGGCGTGACTTTAGACTGTAATATGTGATTGGCCCTAGTGCAACTAGTGGCGTGTGTGCTTTCTGATTGTAAAAAAATAAATAAGAGGAGAGGCGTTTTTCGTGTAAAGTGCTTATTGGCAGCATATCCCTTTTTAAGGTGGTTTCAGTTGCCAATTATGCAGAAATTCACTATTCGTGGACCGACCTGGCCTAATCCCTCACGATAACCACTGTACTTGTCTCTTAAAATGATCGATTGACAATTTCGAACATGCGGGTATTTCAGATATTTCCGCAAATTGGCATTGCAAAACAGCCTTACAAATGCCAATGCTTAGAATTTGCTGTTGTAAACAGCAGGGAAATATTTTTTGATTAAAATCTGTCAGTAGCTGTTTATATTTCTAGGAATAGATCCAAGTTTTTTGTGGCATTGAATGGGCCCAAAATTTTACATTAGCAGCACCCAAATGTTTCACTAGATGACAGTAAGACCCTGCAGTAGCATGCATTCAAAATGTGAGCGCTGTAATTTATTTTAATTCTATTTTACTGTCCTACATGGTATTTGCAAGTAATTACACACCTTTAACAAGCTGGTCACTTAGATTAAATGTAAGAATCAATGAATGAAAATACTGAATTTTCAATACTAATTATATTTTCACATACAGCAATATTGTATTTTGTATGTGTGACATTTTTAAGAAGGTAGAAGTTCCAATTACGGATAATTAAGTCCAGTTTGGTTAACTTATTAAACTTGTTTGGCAAAGAAATATTTAATGATAATTAAAAAAAAATCCCTGCACAGGTAATAAAAGATGATAACGTTTGAGTTTGAAACAAATTAATTCAAATTGAAAATATAACAAAAAGTAAAATAGCATCAAAAGTGATTGTGTTCCACAAAAGTCCAGCAAGTCAAATTATTAGGTTGTTTTACTTAAGAAATCATGATTCCAGACAATTTTCCTTCTTTAGTGACAAATATTTATACAAAATACTGTAGACACAATTTGTACAGTTCATTAATGGGGAAAGTTCGTGGTAAATATCAGCCACTGATATGAAGGAATCAACCTTGCCAAACATGAACAGAAAGGACGAAAAATTTACAAGAGTTGGTATTTGACGATAAAGCCTTTTCTTCTCTGGTTGTTGACTATATGTGCATAGCATATATGTTATAGGCTATATGGTTTACTTTACAGGTAACTTGAACAACTAAACAGTGGAGCAAGACAAAAGTGACCTCCTTATGATATCTTTTGCGGATGTGTTTAAATATGCAAAATGACAGAACTTGTTTCAAAATTGAATGAAACATCCTCTCCTACTGCAATGTATAAGATATCACATGTCAAGATGCATGCAACTTGCCTTACTTTACAGATCTCCTCATGATTGCTTAACTGGTAAATACAAATCCCTAAAGTATAATTGACAAGCCTGGTGATGTTTGATATCATAGGGGTTAGCTGTGCTAATAGCTGCGGGACAAAAACAAACAGTGCCCCAGACTAACAGCTCAAATAAAATGCTGCACCTTTGTAGAACTTAAAGCAGAGGCACAAAAAGGACAATATGGCAAAAACTGTCCACTATTGGTTCTTGTAGAAGGTCATCACATATCCTGTAATGCCTTTGGGATGCCTTCAATTCTCCACTTTCATGTGAGACTAAACAATTGGGACGACCTATTGATGGGCAGTGATGACAGGCACAACAGAAGCAGTCTTTCTCTTTCTTCTCCCGCCTGCAGGTGGGTGATGTTGCTGAATGGATAACCTGAGCAACTTCAAATCTTTTCCATTGGCAGATTGCGTTGCTTTGTTCAACCTGCTCAACTCAAATGATGACTTGTTTGCAAACAAGATGTCACGATGGGTTACACCATGTTGTTGCTCTCGCTCGCTTTGTCCACATACTGAAAAGAGAAAGAACACAAACGTGTAAACTTTCAGTTTTTTTTAACCCACAGCAGAACATGTAAGTACCAAAAAAGATTCAGGGGACACGCCAGAGGGGAACAGAACAATCAGAATGGACATTTATTTGATTAAATCTGTACTTTTTTTGTGTGCCATAGTTATTATGAAAGAAAGACTAGCCTCAAAACGGGGTATTTTAAAACACTAAGACTTCCCCGCATCATGATACGTGTCGTATCTTGCTGTCACCGTTAATGCACAAATGATCTGTTGCTTTACAGTGGTTTATTGTTTTTACATTATTATCTCCTTACACTTGTATGTTACTGAAAATTTGCTACTGAAGTTAAAGGGATTAGTAACGAATACAGTTTATTTGGGATTATTTCCTCTGGGAAACATTTTGTGAAATCGTTATCAACGAGCTTTCCAGTATGGATTGCGTTCCACCTTACATATTTTTAGCAGGTGAATGTTTGTCTTTCAGTCTCTGGTCACTTAAAGAAAAGGCCACCATTTTAGACATTGGAATATATTCTGTTGTCTGTATGCCCTGTGGTGTGTGCATTTTAACTATACTGTAGAGACAGTATATATACATAACAACTAGGGTTGGGCGAGTACCGATACCAGGTATCTGTATCGGGCAATACCAGACATATTTCCTGGTATCGGTCCCTGCTCTTGTGGCCGTTTTTCGGGGGTTTTTAACTAAAGGCTGAAATCGTTATTTTGCATTTATTGACCGTCACAGGTACATCGAGTACGAAAAATCTGAGGGCTTTTTCCTGCCTCGAGTACTCGTTTATTTAAGGCTTTAGCGTAGCCGATGCACGGCTACTTTTAATTTAGCCACTTACGGCACCAACGCAAGGGAAGGAAGAAGAAGCGGATGTTACTTATTTGATTGAAGCAGTGGTAATGAAGCAATTAAAGACAAATCGAAGGGGCGAACAGAAATGGCGACGACGACGAACAAGGTTTCTGTAGATGAACCTGCAGAAGGATCATTACCGGAGAGAGCAAGCGCCTGCGGCAAACGAGGCCGAAGGAGCGGCAAACGAGGCCGAAGGAGCGGCCTCGTGGGAGCCAGGCACCGAACGAGCGAACGACACAATACATGAATATGTATTTAGCGTGATGTGAAGGCTGCCACCAAAGCCACGATACGTTTCAACTGGCTTCCAATTTAAGATGTGGCCTGTAGGGCAACAATATTGCAGTATATAATGCGTTTCGTGTCTGCAGATTCATCACAAGCTACATTCATCACAAGATTTGTTTTTGTTTTTAACCTGTAACGTGAAAGAATAAAATGCCTTAAAAATACCCAATTTAATTTGCCTTATTACTGGTCAACTGCTCCACATTCATAAATGCACAATCACTACCCTGGTGTATAATGTAAGTCTACAACTTGAAAATGGATGGATTTATCTGCTTGATTCTTATTCCAACCCAACATTCAGCATTAGGGGCGTGAATTGCGTAGTACCTGGCGATTCGATTCATTCATAGGTCACGGTTCGATTCAATGCAAATTAATCCTAATACAAATATATAAATCGATTATTGCAGATTTTTTTACCCCTCAAATTTAGAAAATACTAATCGGTAAACTTGTACATGTACACTGTAAGATTGTATGAAAATGTATTTATTTGTATTTGTATGTATTTATTTATCTGAAACTTCAGGCTTATAACCTAGCCACTGTATTTAACAGCACTGAAATAAAATATTAAGGCTTAATGTTCAATTAACTCTTTGACTGCCAGACGTTTTCAGAAACGGGATGTCGCCAGTGCCAGCCGATTTTGACTGATCTTTCAAGGTCCACAGAAAATGTAATGGATGTTTAAACATATTGAATCGTTGCGAGAATTGCGCACTGTAATATCGCGATAAATTGCCAACCCCTATTCAGCATAATACCATGTTTAGACTAGTGGGGGAACATAAAACTGACTTTTCACTTTGTATGTAGCGATGGCTGTTTTAAAGTGCTTTATAAATAAAGTTGAGTTGAAAACAACATATTATTGCAAAGAACATTTTGGATTTGAGGTCTCCACTCTAAAGTGACTCTGATTAATCTCAAATAAAGTTCAGCATTTTTCCATTATAGATGGAAAGATTCCTGAAATAAATGATTGATAACATTTCACTGACATTTTAACAAGGGTATGTTTTGCATCAACTTCTGATTTTTGCATTACATGCAAGCAAGCAAAATCGGCAGTAACTGACCACGACTGCTGATTGTCCTACGAAGGCTTTGAAACACAAAAGGACAGAAACAGTCATCCCAAATGGATTTCCCCCCCATACACACTAGTCCTGGGGCATCGTCATGAAATTGAGTTACCGATACTTATTGCATCTGCTGAAATTACACAGCGAATAAGGCATCTTAATGACCACAGACTAAAGCACACATTTACACAGGTGTTCTTTAATGCCCTTTTTAACACACTCCTCCGTTTTCAGTGTGGTTAATGCAGTGCTTCTCAATAATTTTTTGCTAGTCCTGGGAAAAATATTTTGCGATAATCATATTTAGCATGATATATCTATAAAATTGCTGTACGTAAACCTCTGCAGAGGAGCTAATACTTCTTGCACAATCTCTGACAATGAGAGCGCTACCACCACCTACTGTAGCGGATGAGCAATTTAAATTCATTCTAGTATGGCTACAAAAAAATGCTCTCTGGGGTCACACATGCCCTCTTATTTGAGAAGGACTGGGGTACAGTGTAGTGCTTGAGGTGTTTGAACAGGCTGATCAACTCAAAGGCAACCAAAACAAGATTGATGCATTTGGAAAATACTTACTGCACTGATGAAGGGCAAGTTTAAGATGGATCCAAGGACAGGTATCCTTCTGATGAAGCCTATTACAACAGGGAAGAAGCCCCTGCAACAGTGACCGAAATGGAAAGATGAAAACAGACACTTCGGTGTTCATTATTCACTATTGTAAGAAATGTCGTGTGAAAACCTGTCAAATCCATACACATCCAAATATCTGTATGGTTTTGCAAAATATTTGCTGTTGTCATGCATGGCATGTTTTGATCACAAACTTTTGGTTTTGGAAGTCTAAATTGTGCCACTTTTTGTGTGTTCAAAGTACAACTTTCACTGTTTCACTGTCCTCTTACCTGAACAAGAGGAAAAATCCATATACCTCCAGCACAACGCCAATTATGGGCCAGCCAATTAGCACCACAAACACACCTCCTAGGAAGAAACTGGTGGCTTTCATTTTGTGCTTTTGGAAAAAGAATCGGAAAGTCCTCTCCAGGCCAATAACAAAGGCGAGTCCAGCAACAAACAGGATCTAGTGGACAAAAAAACAAACACATGGTGCAGTATTAGAAGATGAAAGCAAATAGAACATTTCAAGAATGAAACGTCTGGGTGCCTGGTTAGACAATTTATGAGTCCACAGCATATAAATAAATGAATGTAAAATGGCAAAAGACATTGAGTACACTCATGCAAAGGAAGATACACACTCACGTTCCCAATTGCCAGGAGTGCTTTGTCAAAGAACAGGATCATCCCAAAGAAGAGGAAAAACACGCCGAAGCCTGTTAACCCCATTCCGATTTCTGTTGGGCACACACACGTCCCATCAACAGTTTTCTTGACAGAGAGAAAAAAACAACAAATGCTGTTGCACATACCCTATCACTACCTCGTAACTGTGACAGCTGACTTGCTCACAGGGGCTTGTCTGAGATGATGTTTACAATGTAACAAATTGAACAAGGAAGGGCTGCTGCATAAATACAGTCACATTTCAGAGAGATAAATGACTAAGAAGACCCTAAAGCAATATTGAATAATATTTCTTTATATGTTAACTCATAATATATGCAGTGGAAGCTCCAAAATTGAACGTACCCAAAAGACTACATTTTGGTGCCTCACAAATCAAACATTTTGGAGTCCAAAACATCACTACGTGTGTTGTTACACAAGACTTGCATTGAAAGGATTAACTCTACATGTGCATTGCTTTATCTTTGGCTATTTTGGATGTGAGCGTGTTGTTTACAGTATTTGTTTAAAAGCACTAGTGATGGCAAAGAAGTGTTCCCTCTTTGTCACGTCTGTCAGGTTCCTTTAAAAAGGTGAGTACCAAGTAGTAAGTATTACTTTACTTTTAGTTTTGTTTAATTATACCATACGCTGAATGACTTCTGATACAATATTGTATATTATTGTCTTTAAACATTATATACAGAGTTTATAAAGGTTTTATAATGACAATACATTGAGCCAGGAACAAATGAATTTACTTTACATTATTTCATTTCTGGGACATATTTTGGAGAATTACAAGTTGGAAATCAATTACAAACTGTTGTTAAATTTTATAATATATAATATATAATAATTGATACAATACAAATTAAATGGCCTGAAGGTGAACAATTATTTAGATTTGCCCAAACACTTGAAGGCCTTTTTATGACTTTATTAATACTTGACTTGTTTTCGTTATTTTTTGCAAGGAGATAAAAACACTCAGTTTTATACTAACATTACATAGAGCGTATTTGCATTGTGTTTCTCAGCATTTGCATGCAATTCATTTCAGACTGCAGTTTAAATACAGCTATCTTACATAAAATAAAGGCTCAAATGCATGCTCAGACCAGCTAAACTGGAACTCAAGCTTACTCCACTGGTACAACAGCATTTTAGAAATGGGGAAAAATACTCCATAAAAGAATACATCAGAGAAATGTATGCATACTATACTAATATGTTATACTAGTATCATATGTGTTCCCGTAAAACACGGGAATACATATTTTATAATAAGAACCACAACTCTGCTATCTAATAATTGTCCTTCATCATTATAGTCTCTATTATTAAGATACAAATAGTTTTTAAAAATCCTTTGTGACTGAGGGCTATGCAAATAAACAGAATACCTACAAATCACTTGTTTGTAAGGCAAACGATGATGATGTGATTTGTACTTCATTTGTATTCTATTTTATTCGGCATTTTCCCAACGCTGTTGCACGAAACAAAGTCACTAAAGTAGTAGGCACGCATGGCTGCAAAATAAAAAAGAAAGCTAGCATCGCTAGCCTCATATGCTAACAACTAGCTATTAGGCTGAATAAACCGGGTTTGTACAAAAAAATATTTGGATGATCATCAATAGAAAGCCTTACTTTGCGAGTCCGTTAAGGAAATCATCTTGGCACTAACTTGACAAGTGAGTGTAAAAGAGAAGTAAAATATTGGCAATTGCCAACATAGAGGCTCCGAGCTGCCACTGCAGCAAGAGCCACGTCTTCCGGAAACACACCCTCACTCAATGACATTTTCCGGAAGAACAATGTGGTGCGTTCAAGGCACAGATTTATTAACACATACAGTACCGCAATCTTCACAAGAAAGGAAATACGATACATCCACGCCAGTACGATACGAAATCCAATATTGGATATATTTTATGGTATGCAGACGTTTAATTGCTGGGATGTTTTGATATTTTGGAGTGTTTTAGCTGTCTTTAGTGCATGTGTTTCTCGACTGCATCATTGCGTCAGACAAATCACATCACATTCGAAATTCGGATTAAAAATTTACAACACTTTTGTTTTACATATTGACATATCTGCATTTCATGTTTACACAGATTTGGATAAATAAAATGGGTGAGTTCGTGAAAGCGCAACTAATGAGTTGTAGTGTGTCTGAACGATTTAGACAAAGTTTCAAGGGTAACCTGGGAGACAAAACCCAGGGCGCAAACTGCTTCCCCCTCCTCGTTGTGTAGAGGCGTAGTAACTATCAAGTGCGTTCAGCAACAAGGAAAACAGCGTTCGAATGGTCACATCTATTAGAACATACTCCGTAAATATTTGCTTTCAGTATAGTTAAGTGCGTTCGATAGAGAACATTAATTTCCTTAACGTGATGCTACTTTAGCTAACTTGCTACTCATGAATGTAGTTTCATCGAATTACAGGTGAAATGCAACACATTGTGGAAAGCTCTTTACTTTTTCTTATGGTAAAGTGTGATCATTCATCTGGTAAACTGGTGATGGTGTATATGTGCTGCAGAAATTCGTACACGCTGCTGAATTTCTTCTTTCTTTCTTGTAGGATTCACATTTTTCATTTTGACAGCTCGTTCACATAATGGATGGTCGTGGTCAGGCAAAAGGTGAGTCTGGTGTGCGAAAGGCGAAAGCAACCAAAAAATATTTAGCATGCTGTCGTTTGTGCCAGGTGGCACGAGGGACATAATAAACCGTGAACGTTTTTGCCTCGGAGGATAAACACATGTTCAGGTGCAAGACTTGACTGCTTATTCTGAAAGCATGCAAGTAAGCATAATTGAATTGCCCATAACTGGAAATGTTTTATGTGCCCTGACCAGTGGCGTAAATATCGACGGTGCAGCCGGGGGCCCAGAGACAGCGCAGGGGCCCATGACAGAAGGGATATAATGGGATGGGGGGGGGGGGGGGAAGACAGGGAAATAAACGGCCAGAGTATTGTGTAAATACGATGTCGGAAACTGTCATTTAATCACCTGACTTTGGCATCTGTCAGTCACGATGAGTGAGTCTCGACGTTATGCGAGTTGGGGGAAAAAAAGTGGTAGCTAGTGTGCGTGCCATCGTCACCGTCATGCTTTGCAAAAACAAAAATGCAGCGCAAAAAAGAAAAGACAAAAAATCACGACGTTAAAGCTATTGTAAGAGATGTGATAGACGTGGTTCCAGTCCAGGCCATTTGCAAAATCTAGTGTCCCGCTCCCACCGGAATCGAGCTGTAGCTTGCCGACAGCTAGCTCCATTGCAGAAGCGACCCTCCAGCCGCGTCTCGCTTCTCAAAAGGCGGCTTCCCCGTGTCCTCGCCGCCTACACAGCCTCAGGGGATGAATTTGACGCCAAATGCAAAAAGCTTATATCGCATTTGGCTCAGGCGGTCTGGACCATTCTCCAGATACAATAAACAGGTGTTTTTCCAGACAAATGCTACTTTGGACCTATAGGAGCGTTGTAAATGTAAATTATTTGTGTTATGAAGTGCAGTTAGTGGGATTCAAATCTATGGCAAATTACTTTATTGTTTTTGTGGTGACATAGTGAGCCTTTTGCACATGTTCAAACAGATTTAAAAGTTGTAAAACAGAATATAATGTATTGGAAGATTTTTGTGGGATTTTTAATGTTCAATATAGATGTCCCAATATTAAAATTGGAGGCCCTGCAAAAGTCCTTGGTGACAAGTCGCACTTCTTTTCAATGGTGTGTGTGTGTGCATGCATGCGTGCGCGGAGCGCTCGTGTGTGGGCGGTGAATGGAGGAAAAATTGGGGGGAGGGGGGCCCCAACTTTTTTGCACCAGGGCCTCTTAGCATGGTGTTACGCCACTGGCCCTGACACAATAAAGTACAAAATAAATGAATTGATGAATACATGTTTAACAAAGGGCATTTTCAATCAGTACTTTTGTTGTGTAAACTTAAAGGGATACCTGAATCATTTAGCCATTTAGCAAATAGTTAATATTTTGTCAATAAGTAATTTGATCACTTTTTTTTTAATGTGCAATTATTAATACCTTTAAAACCACATGGTCTTCAGGCTATTGCTCTTCTTTGCCATCTCAAAATCAAACACAAAAAGACAGATCTGGAATTAATCCTTGAGATGCTATCACAGCAGAAGTTGCTCGAGATTTGCAACATCATGATGTTTTGAACTTTAACTTTTGGAGTATTTTGTTTTAATCCAAAACATTTCATGTTAGTGTACACATTGTTGTTGTAAATGTTGTTTATACCTTCATTGAAACGTTCAGGAGAATATTGAATCATTACTGTTGAAATATTTAAATTTTCTGTAACTTTTTGTAATTGGTTCCCCTGTGTTATGTTTCAGATGTTCAGGCAGAGCTAGACTCTGTGGAGGCAGAGCTGGAGCTAGTGGAGCTCCAGATAGCAGAGCTCCTTGAAAAGAAAACAGACTTGACTTTGCGCAAGAACACGCTGCTGTGCAAGCTGGAGGAGGCTGCATATGCATCATCTTCGTCAAGCCAGACTTCGAGAACTGGCTCTGAAATGAGTGCGGAGGAAATGCAGCACTATGATGGCACAGGTACTTTCCACTTGACTACTCTTCTTTAGTGACTTCCGGTCACTTTAGAAACATTTATTCATCAGCATTTTAACACAACATCGGGCATTTTTTATCCTCATTTTCTAACCCCAAATTCAATAAATCCTAAAAAAAAAAAAAAACTGAGCGTGGTGTCGTTTCGCTGTGACAGAAGTTAAATGTCAGCAAGATGTACACACCTGTAGTGTACACAAATGCGCATTTCCTGCTTAGATATGTGACCACGCACGTTAGTGACACCTGGCGGTCATTTTAGTGACCTACACAAATATATCAATGTGCAAAAAGTTGTACAGTAAGTTTTTACAGTTTTTTGGGACAATGATGCTTGATATCATTATAGGAATTCTCTAGCCATTCTCTAGGAATTCTTTTGGACGAATTGGTAATTTGATCAACGCTTGAGGAAGTCGTAATTCCCTCAATCGCCTATAGGGGCACCACATTCTGTTTACTTTCAGTTTGGAGAAATACAACGAATAAAATCCAAATTCTCATTTATTTATTCATAATCTGAAGTCGCCACATTATATGTTCATGGTTCTTTGTATTACTAAAATAATTCCTAATCCACTCGGACACAAGCACGATTGAGACTGAACTAGATTTGAAAAAACATGCATTTATTCACTACGGTTATACATACAGAATCAAAATACTGCCTACCTAACTATCATACGGTGAAAAGAAAAGGGATAAGAATAAAACTAATAGAAATAAGAAAGGACCAATTTAACGAGGTAGAAAGGAAAGGTTTGACTTGCCAAACCTGTGAGATATTTGAAATGGAAGTTGCACCAGCGGTATGTCAAATTGGCTATGAGACGTGCAATTTAATGGATTGAGTTGGATCGAGCGAGCGGAGATCGGTTGAAGAAAAAAAAAACTGCTCTCAAAAAAAAAAGAACAATTTCCAAGAGTGAAATGTTTGAGGGAAAAGAGCAAAAACTGAGCAAAAAAAGACTGGCAATATTCGTTACACCAGTCACGCAATGTAATCAAGTTTACAACCATGAGTCAATTACATTTCCTCATTCAGTGTCCCAATGTTTCACTTTGTTAGATTTTGCATGGTCCAAAGATGTGACGCAGCACCTGAAGGATTCATTCCACCTTTCCGAGTTCAGACCCCTGCAGCTGAGGGCCATCAATCTGACACTGTCTGGAAAAGATCTGTTTTTGGTGATGCCCACAGGCAGAGGGAAAAGCCTCTGCTATCAGCTACCTGCGATCTGTTCCGACGGTATGCTAGGACCCAAGTCAACTGATGAAACACTGTAATAATGTACGGTATAGTACATACAGGTAAACAAGGTATGCTTGCGTCTGTGTGTGTGGTAGGTTTTACACTGGTTGTGACTCCCCTGGTATCGCTGATGGAGGATCAACTCATGTACCTGAAGTCCATCAATGTGGCAGCAGAAATGCTCAATGCTTCAAGTAGCAAGGTAATAACTTTGGAATTTACTATTTTGGACCTCCTTTTTTTAACCATATGGCACAGTTAGGATGTTGGTTGTGGCAGGGAAAGTATCTTCGGTCAATCATATGCCTGCTATAGTGTAAACCGATAAAGTATCTCACATGGGTGTTTTAGTAAATATTCTATTTTACCATTTCAGTGGACAACACTAAAGCAGTGGCTCTTAACCTTGTTGGAGGTACTCAATCCCACCAATGTGTGTTTAGTTAGAAAAATGCCCTTGTTTCTAATGTTGATGCTCACATACAATAGGAGGCATCTTGGTGAGCTATCCGCTATAGCTTTGTTGAAGCTACATATAAATAAATGGAAAGGCACTAAATTGGAATTGGACTCTAACACCAGCAACTTAAATCCAGACTGGCAAATCCAGAAAACGGATAATAATTTTTTTAATGTATATTAAAAAAAAAAAAAATTGAAATCATAATAATAAAAGAAAATAGATAGTCATTTTCTTTATTTATAAATAAAAAATAATAATCATAATAATAGTAAAGAAAATTGAAAAAAAGAAATGAAAATGGATAATCCAGAACACAATATCCACATTCAAATCCTCAACTGTATTTTGTTGTATTTACAGGAGCACTCCAAGACAGTTTTAGCCGGTATGATTTGCAAGACGACCCCATTTAAGTTACTGTACGTAACCCCTGAGAAAATTGCCAAAAGCAAGATGTTTATGTCTCGTCTGGAGAAAGCAAACAATGCAAATCTTCTGAGTCGTATCGCTGTCGACGAGGTACACTGCTGCAGCCAGTGGGGACATGATTTCAGACCAGGTAAGTCATGTGACGCTAACCCCGCCTAACATTTTGAGTTTTACACATGCTCTGTACCCTGTACGTACGTAAGTGTGTTACCGTTGCAGATTATAAACTGTTGGGCATCCTGAAGAGGCAGTTTCCTAAGGTGCCAGTGATTGGTCTCACAGCAACAGCAACCAGCAGCATCCTGGAGGACTGTACAAAGATCCTGTGTGTGCAAAAGCCAATCTCACTCACAGCCTCGTTCAACCGCATTAACCTCTACTACGAGGTACCACAGAGCCACGACAGCCGCACTTGTTCAAATGCACAAACTGCTAACTTCATCTTCCATTTCATAATCATTAAAGTTGATGATAGTATTCACAAGTTGTCATTTACTAAAACATTTAAAAAGCTGTCTTTGTGAAGTCTCATGCATATCTTTGTAGTTCGTAAATTGTAACAAAAAAGTTGTAATGCTACATGAATAGTCATGACTTTTGTAAGTGAATGTCAAAATTCCCATACTGACCAATAACAGGCTGAGAAGCCATATCCATATACTGTAGTTGTACCATGCATATAAAAAGTCTACACACTCTTGTTCATTAGCTAGTTTTTTGGAATATTAAAAACAAAAAAAAGAGACCAAGGGTGTGTAGACTTTTTTTCCCCCCACTGTATGTTCTCAGTCAGACAAGCTATTGCACAAATCATAGCTTACTCTAATATCGAGAGTTAAATAAACCTCTGTTGATGGGTAAATAAACGTTCTGGGCAGGAAATATGGTATATCCAATTTACAGTGATCATATATATATTTTTTACTTCTGCAACAAATGCACATTTTATTTTCTGCGTTAATCTGTTAATGAGCCACCAAACATCTTTATATCTCATAGGTTCGTGCTAAAGTTTCTGACGCTGCATTAATGAACGACATTGCCTCACTGATCAAGAACCGATACAAGGACAAGTCAGGTACTGCAGTTGATGAGGCTTGTCAAAGTTAAATTAAATGCTTGTCCTAGTATACTCGTGACAAGAAGATGATTTTCCTTTTATACCACAGGCATCATATATGTCTTCTCTCAGAAGGACGCCGAGTCTGTGTCTTCTGAACTCCAACAAAAGGACATCGTGGCTGCTCCCTACCACGCCAACTTGAACCCGGACGATAAGTCTCGCACTCATCGGAAGTGGACCTCTGGCAAAATCCAGGTATTTGCAATTTGAGCCCAACCTGTAAATACGTGTGATGTCATGAAGTTGATGTCAAGGTGTCTGATGTTACTTTTATTTTATTACAAAAGTATACTTTTTAAATCTATATATGCACAATGCTGCTCTGGTAGAATTTTATTTCTCTGCATGTGCTATCCTGGTAATCCTTATTTCACTGCATTGGGAACACTATAGGTTATATTCTATTTATAAACATGGCTTGAGAGACTGCAACTCAAAATGTCAAAATCGAGGTAAATAAATAAAAAGGTTTGTTGTTTATGGTTCTAGGTGGTGGTAGCTACAGTGGCATTTGGCATGGGAATAGACAAAGCTGATGTCAGGTTTGTCATCCATCACACCATCAGCAAGTCAGTTGAAAATTACTACCAGGAGAGTGGACGGGCAGGTGCAGTAATACAAAAAAATATCCAACAGTGTTTAAAGTGCCGTCCAAAAGTATTTTCCCTCTTCTCAAATTATAATTTTTTGCAGTTTCCCCACTATTAACAAGAACGATGACCCAAGTAAACATCCATCCATCCATTTTCCCAGCTACTTAAAATGTATTTTTAAAATGCTATTAGGTTGAGGAAGCAAGTTAAAATGTATTTTATGTTTACTTGGATTGTCTTTGTCTGGCATTTACATTTGCTTGATGATCTGAAACATTAAAGTGGGAAAACTGCAAAAATAAGATTTTGAGAAGAGAGGAAAGACTTTATCGCAACACTGTACTGATTTTTACGGATTAAAAAAAAATGTCTTCAGGTCGAGATGATCTTTCAGCTGACTGCATTGTCTACTATGGATTTGCTGATATTTTCCGCATCAGCACAATGGTCGTAATGGAGAATGTTGGTCAACAGAAGCTGAATCAGATGGTGGCTTACTGCCAGAATGTTGACAGGTAACACCTTCCTTCCATCCCTTCCACACATTTGAATTAATAGATCACGTGATTCCTTTGTTATGGTTGGCAGGTGTCGTCGTTCCCTGTTGGCCGTTCATTTTGATGAAGCGTGGGATGAAAAACAATGCAAGCAGATGTGTGATACGTGCCGCAATAGAAAAGGTTTGTGTGTTGTGTGAGATACGATAAGTCAGTCAGAGCCTATTATGTTTTTCGGAGTATGATCATAATTAAGGATTCGGCTGCATATCTCTTTAAGACTGCGATGTCTTCCTAAAATCTTATCAAAGCGCCTTATCTTCAGTGGCAGGATTCTTTCATCATTTTTAAAGGATTGTCCACATGCTCTTTGCTGCTAATCAAATTTGCCTTAAGACCTGCGAGTGTCATCCGTTGAAGAAAATCCACTTTTTTTTGTCATATTAACATATACACATGCATATATTTACATTCACAGGAAATCATGCAACTAGTGTGACTAATATTTTATTATATATAATTTAAATAAAGTGTGTCTATTAAAGTGCCTTTTTTTGTTTTAAAAATGTAAATTGAGAGCTTGTAGCACCTTTTATTGGTGCGAACTGTGACCTGTATTATTTTTTTAACCTCTATTTCACCAGGAACGGTCCCATTGAGGTACAATATTTTCACAGGTGGGAGAAAATATGACACACTGAAAATAGGAGAGTAGTAGACATTACACAGGCACGCTAATACATAACAGCCACAAAAAACATGCATAATAAATAAAAAAAACAAAAAACATGTTGAACTTAATTGAAAAACACACGGGGGGGGGGGGTTAACATAATACATACTGGAAAATCAAAACTAGAAAACTTTTTTTTGTTGGCTATTTTATTTAGCTGCTATTTTTCAACAAGTTAAGGCTAATGTGGGGGGAAAAAAGAATATTGTGAGGGGAAAAAAGACGACAATGGGTCGTGGGTGAGCTCTAGCCCATCCCAGCTGACTTTTGTCATCAGTCATTTACAAGGCACATGTCAGAAAACAACCCTTCAAAATAACATTCACTATTCTACACTCTAATCATTTCGAATTTTGGAGTCACCTTACATGACACATATCTAATATAGATGTAACGATAACGGCAATATTGTGATATTGCGATATTAAAACTGCCACAATATCGTCGTCGTCATGTCACGATATTAAACGCAGCACATCTGTTAAAAAATTCGAGTTGATTTCCAATTGTGCAGTTCTAGCACCCCCTGGTGGCTAGCTTTGTAGGGCAGTTTAATTTTCGTACGGCATGTTTCGGCCCTTCTATGTTTAAAATCCAAACTAATGGTCAGATGAAGTGAGTCAATATGTAGAGGAACTCAGTGTAGGTGGTTTATATGCTTTGCTGTTATCTATAAAAGCACAATATTGTGTGTGTATTTTTTTAGTATGAGCTCTTTTTTTTACCTTTATTTAATATCGCCAACCACCCCACAATATTGTGATAATTATCGTATCGTGAGCTTCACATGGTGATATTGCATCGTGATGTTTGGATATCGTTACTTCCCTAACATCTAATATCTGTACATGTTCAGATGTCGTCTCTTGGGACATTACGCAACATGGCAGGCAAGTGGTGCAGATTTTGGAGCTTGCGGCATCCATGGATGAGAAGCTGACTCCTCTCAAGTTGGTGGAGGCCTGGATGGGGAAGGGCCCTGCCAAGCACAGGAAGCTAACGGAGACCACCACACTGTCCCGACCGCAAGCTGAGGACGTGATTGTCTACCTACTGCTCAAAGCCTACCTCAGGTTACGTTGTATTGTGTGGCATAGCAATAAATGACTCCCAGTTTGGGACATTTTCCACATTCTGGAATGAAAGCTAGCACATGCAATGTGATTCATCAAACCTGAGATGATTACTTTGCTGCCATTTTGGAGCTTCTGATTGATTTTTAATAATTCTTATTCCATGAACGTAATATTTTGACTAGATGCTGGCACATCGGATAAATTCTTACTTTTAACTCATTGATTCTTAGCCATTTTGACTGAAGCAGCCCCCTTAGCTCCCGGCTGTTTTACTGGATCTTGACTGATTTTGCAAGGCCCACAGAATATTGTGTTCTATTGCTATAAAAACATGGAACCTACCAAAAGAAAGATTAAAGTCCCTTCTTTAATCAGGAAAAAAGTATATTTGTATCTCTTTATGTTTTGCAGCAATTGGCATTAGAATATAGATAAGTTTTATCATTATTCACAAACAAAAGTTTTTTTGCAACATAGCCCTGGCTGATATCTTCTACTCTGCTGCCACCTGCTGCTGTGTTTGTAATAACTACCATTGCTTTAAGTGACCCCTTCAGGTCAGAGGCTGCATCAAAGCCTAGCATAGTAAAACACAAAAAAACATATAAATATGTTTTTGGGATCATGGCAATATTTAAAATTGAACATTTTATACGTTTTTGGGAGCAAATTAGTTCAATAAAGGTTGCGTTTCATTCCCCATTATTTGCTAACCTGTGTTTTGCATGTTTGCTCTCCATTAGAGAGGAATTCAGTTTCACTCCATACGCCACCTACTTCTACTTAATGCTGGGCTGCAAAGCGCCCCTGCTGAAGAGCCAAAGTCACACGCTGAGCATGAAGGTGCGTCCGGCATATTCGCACTCTTCATTGGTGAGTTGACTTCAAAATGTTGCTTTCGATTTATCTGCTCATTTATCTGATTTGCTCCTTGAATACTTTTTGCAAAATCAACCCAAGAAAACGACATTACTTTATAAAAAGGTAATATGGGAAACAAAAGGTGGGGCCATTCGAATATAAGAAAAATATTGACAGTACTGTACACTGAACTTCATTTTTTACACACCACTTTTAATCATGAAAACAACAGGACATGCACATCTTCAGAGCCTCATCTTATGTCTTTATTAACAGTATTAATGTGTTTCCTCTTACAGTCTGCATTATCTGACCAGTTGTTTATCACTTTATGATTTTATAAACTAAATAATATAATCTGTGGTCTAACATTTTCCACTTCATGTCAGGCTCTGATTTTGATGCTTCTCTTAAGCTTTTTAGTCTATTGTGTTTGTGATTACAAGTTAGTGACATTTAATGACCTTTTGTTCATTTTCTCTAACCACTTTATTCCGACTTTCACACGTATTTGTATGTGTTTTCAACAATATCACATTAGAATAATCTCTCACATTTTCTAAGTCCAGGTAAGTCACCACTGAATCAAATGTTACATTGTTTTGACTTTTGCTAATATGTAGGCGATTCATTAGTAAGTAATATGCTTCTGCTTTTCTTAGTTCGTAACATGATTAATCGTGTATAAAACTTTTGTAGTTCATGTAGATTATTATTAATCACCATCTGGCAATAAATTAATATTGTAAGTACATTTATCAAACTGTAGGTAAACTGTGCGAAGGTATTGCTAAACTGAGCAAACGTATCAATTATGCAGTATTGAATAAATCAATGTAACAAGATTACAGTATGCATCTTTCACCATATGATCAAAATGTGCAGCAGTTGGGTGAGCAATAAAATTACCATATTTCTTCAAATAGAGGCCAGTCGTCAATTCATCACCGCTTGGTTGGTGACTTGGAAAAAATTCAGCGGCACTTGTGATTAAAAGTTTATATAAAATTAAAAAAAAAAAAAAAAAAGTTTGGTAAACACATTAGAATATAGTTAGGTAGGAATTTTTCTAATCTACATTCCACACAAAATATATACGGACTCAGACGGTGACTATTTATAATATCATATAACATTTATAATCATATTTTATTAAGTTGTGCTGAAGATTCTAGAACAGTGGTTCTTAACCTGGGTTCGACCGAACCCCAGGGGTCGGTGAGTCAGTCTCAGTAGTTCACCGGAGGTCAAGACACGCACCCGACTCAAATGATTCGGGCTGCTTGGCCATCATTGGCTGCAGGTGAACACACTGCATCACTTGACTTATCTGTGCTGCACAGAATTTGGTGCGCACAGTAAGTCGACTTTAATTTACTATTGTGATCCCTTCATGTCATGTTCATAACTATGTCGAACAATATAAAAAGTTGTATGTAGACGAATATGTGCAGTATGGTGTTGCACAGGGTTCAATTGTGGGGCCTCTGCTGTATTCAATGTATTTGCTTTTATTTAACTCTTAAACAAATGTTTTGGAATGCTTTTATTATTCATAATGCTCAGTTTAGCAATCATCCTTTATGCAAGTCATTTTTTGTTTAGCCTGTTGAGCACTCCCTTTTCGGAGTTTAAACCCTGACTGATTGTCATCGTTAATGGCCAACAGGTAGAAACACAGAGGGATGGGAGAAAAGCCAAAGTGGTAAAGGAATCAGCTCAGAGTGATGAAGATGTTCCAGTGTCCAAGAAAGCCAAGAAAGCGCACATATAGTTCCCCTTCCCATCCCATCCAGAGGAGAAGCTGACTAAGTACAGTCCATCATTCTTTTTTTCTGCTCATTGCATGGCAATCAACAAACAGGAATGATTACATTTTCAATCGGCATTCACTGAGAAGCAATTATTAGCTGTGTCAAATTCTGGACCATGCTTTAACTAACCATCGTGTTATGTCTGAAACTGAATGCTGCTTGATTTCTTTGGCTACGCAAGTTTGTAAATAGGAAGAGATTTGCAAAACAATCCCCCAGACATACTGAAGCCTTCCTATCACAATCACAACTGTTACAGCCGTGAATGCTAGCTATTTGCATAACATTGCAACTTTTTTCAACTTTATTCTGCTTATGATTTTTTTTAAATATATATTTTTCATTTTCCGGCCGTCCGTCCATCTTCTTCCGCTTATCCGGGGTCGGGTCGAGGGGGCAGCAGCTTTAGCAGGGAAGCCCAGACTTCCTTCTCCCCAGCCACTTCAGCCAGCTCCTCCGACGGGACCTCAAGGCGTTCCCAGGACAGCCGAGAGACATAGTCTCTCCAGCGTGTCCTGGGTCGTCCCCGGGGCCTCCCGCCGGTAGGACATGCCCGGAACACCTCCCCAGGGTGGCGTACAGGAGGCATCCGAACCAGATGCCCGAGCCACCTCAACTGGCTCCTCTCAACGCGGAGGAGTAGCGGCTCGACGCTGAGTCCCTCCCGGATGACCGAGCTTCTCACCCTATCTCTAAGGGAGAGCCCGGCTACCCTGTGGAGGAAACTCATTTCGGCCGCTTGTATCCGGGATCTTGTTCTTTCGGTCACAACCCACAGCTCGTGACCATAGGTGAGGGCAGGAACGTAGATCGAGAGCTTTGCCTTTCGGCTCAGCTCCTTCTTCACTACAACGGACCGATACAGCGTCGACCGATACAGCGTCGATCTCCCGCTCTAACCTACCCTCACTCGTGAACAAGACCCCAAGATACTTGAACTCCTCCACTTGGGGCAGGATCTCATCCCCGACCCGGAGAGGGCACTCCACCCTTTTCCGACTGAGGACCATGGTCTCGGATTTGGAGGTGCTGATCCCCATCCCAACCGCTTCACACTCGGCTGCGAACCGCTCCAGTGAGAGCTGGAGATCACGGCTTGAAGAAGCCAACAGCACCACATCATCTGCAAAAAGCAGAGATGCAATGCTGAGGCCACCAAACCAGACCCCCTCAACGCCTCGGCTACGCCTAGAAATTCTGTCCATAAAAGTTATGAACAGAATCGGTGACAAAGGGCAACCTTGGCGGAGTCCAACCCTCACAGGAAACAAATTCGACTTACTGCCGGCAATGTGGACCAAACTCTGACATCGGTCGTACAGGGACCGAATAGCCCGTATCAGGGGGCTCGGTACCCCATACTCCCGAAGCACCCCCCACAGGACTCCCCGAGGGACGCGGTCAAACGCCTTCTCCAAGTCCACAAAGCACATGTGGACTGGTTGGGCGAACTCCCACGAACTCTCGAGGACCCTGCTGAGGGTGTGGAGCTGGTCCACTGTTCCACGGCCGGGATGAAAACCACACTGCTCCTCCTGAATCCGAGTTTCGACCTCCCGACGGACCCTCCTCTCCAGCACCCCTGAATAGACCTTACCTGGGAGGCTGAGGAGTGTGATCCCTCTAAAGTTGGAACACACCCTTCGGTCCCCCTTCTTAAAAAGGGGAACCACCACCCCGGTCTGCCAATCCAGAGGCACTGTCCCCGATGTCCATGCGATGCTGCAGAGACAGTCAACCATGACAGCCCCACAACATCCAGAGCCTTTAGGAACTCCGGGCGGATCTCATCCACCCCCGAGGCCCTGCCACCGAGAAGCTTTCCAACCACCTCGGCGACTTCGACCGCAGAGATAGGGGAGCCCACCTCAGAGTCCCCAGACCCTGCTTCCTCAAAGGAAGGCATGTCGGTGAAATTGAGGAGGTCTTCGAAGTACTCTCCCCACCGATTCACGACGTCCCGAGTCGAGGTCAACAGCACCCCATCTCCACTATATACAGTGTTAACGGCGCACTGCTTTCCTCTCCTGAGATGCTGGATGGTGGACCAGAATTTCTTCGAAGCCGTCCGGAAGTCGTTTTCCATGGCCTCACCGAACTCCTCCTATGTCCGAGTTTTTGCCTCAGCGACCGCCGAAGCCGCATTCCGCTTGGCCAGCCGGTACCTGTGAGCAGCCTCTGGATTCCCACAGGCCAAAAAGGCCCAAAAGGACTCCTTCTTCAGCTTGACGGCAACCCTTACAGAGTTCGAGGATTGCCACCACGACAGGCACCAACCTTACGGCCACAGCTCCGATTGGCCGCCTCAACAATGGAAGCGTGGAACATGGTCCACTCGGACTCAATGTCCCCCGCCTCCCCCGGGACAATGGAGAAGCTCTGCCGGAGATGGGCGTTGAAACTCTTTCTGACAGGGGATTCTGACAGACGTTCCCAGCAGACCCTCACAATACGTTTGGGCCTGCCTGGTCGGACCAGCATCTTATCCCGCCATCGGAGCCAACACACCACCAGGTGGTGATCAGTTGACAGCTCTGCCCCTCTCTTAACCCGAGTGTCCAGCACATACGGCCGCAAATCCGATGACACGACTACAAAGTCGATCATCGAACTGCGGCCTAGGGTGTCCTGGTGCCAAGTGCACATATGGACACTCTTGTGCTTGAACATGGTGTTCGTTATGGTCAGTCCGTGGCGAGCACAGAAGTCCAACAACAAAACACCGCTTGGGTTTCGATCGGGGGGGCCATTCCTCCCAATCACGCCCCTCCAGGTCTCACTGTCATTACCCACGTGAGCGTTGAAGTCCCCCAGCAGAACGAGGGAGTCCCCAGGGGGTGCGCTCTCCAGCACACCCTCCAAGGACTCCAGGAAGGGTGGGTACTTTGAGCTGCTGTTCGGTGCATAAGCACAAACAACAGTCATGACCCGTCCTCCCACCCGAAGGCGGAGGGAGGCTACCCTCTCATTCACCGGGGTAAACCCCAACGTACAGGCGGCTAGCCGGGGGGCAATGAGTATGCCCACACCTGCCCTGCGCCTCTCACCGTGGGCAACTCCAGAGTGGAAGAGGGTCCAGCCCCTCTCGAGAGGATTGGTACCAGAACCCAAGCCGTGTGTGGAGGCGAGTCCGACTATATCTAGTCGGAACTTCTCAGCCTCGCACACCAGCTCGAGCTCCTTCCCTGTCAGAGAGGTGACATTCCATGTCCCCAGAGCTAGCTTCAGTAACCGGGGGTCGGACCGCCAAGGCCCCCGCCTTTGGCTGCCACCCAACTCACTGCGCACCCGACCCCTTTGGCCCCTTCCACCGGTGGTGAGCCCATGGGAAGGAGGACCCACGTTGCCTTTTCGGGCTGTGCCCGGCCGGGCCCCATGGGTATAGGCCCGGCCACCAGACGCTCGCCTTCGAGCCCCACCTCCAGGCCTAGCACCAGAGGGGGGCCCCGGTGACCCGCGTAATCGCGTGATCCCCGGGCAAGGAAAACGAGGATCCAAAGTTTGTGTTCATCATTGGGGTCGTTTGAGCCATGCTTTGTCTGGTCCCTCACCTAGGACCTGTTTGCTAAATGATCGAATTGGCACCTTACGCTAGCTAGTATGGAATCCCAGACCCTGATATCACTAACATTTAAATAATTGCAATTGCTCTCTCTGTTTTGTGTTGTTTTCTCCTCACTATATATGGATTCGTTTCACCCACCAGTCTTAACATCTCTTCAATGCTCTCTTATGTCTTTCATGCAATAAGCACAATTGCTTGATGCGATTTCCACACTGACATTGGTTTTCATTATGACAGGATGTACCAGCTTCCTGTGAGGAGATGATTGAAAAGGTCTTTCACTCCTTTGTAACGGAAAGCAGCTGTCTCCCCCAATCGAAGCAGAAACAATTTCAAGCAAGGAAAGCGAACATCAAGCCAGCTAATGAGACGGACAAATGTGCTGGTGGTGATGACATTGTGCCCCAACATGTAGTTGAAGTCAATGTTGAAACAAATACACCAGCTAAGTCTTGTTCGAAACGTAAATCCAACACCCCTCAAAGAACACGAAAGAAACCTCTGCACGCAAATGCAACAACTCCATCATCTAAAGTTGCTGAGCCACAAACGTGCACAGTCCCCAGCTCTCCATCGCAGGCTTCTTTTATTTCCCAAACTGCAGCCGAGGAATTGCGCGACCTGCGCAACTACTACAGGAATCAACTTCGGAGAATAAACGACGTCTCCCATGAATATCTGGGGCAGGCCAGTGTGTCGTGGCTGCTGTCTTGTATCAGGGAACCTTTCAAGTCCCTGCGAATGCGCCGCAGGAGGACCATCAGCCAAACAGCCCGAAGCTTGTGGACGCATGTCAGCAGTCGGCGGCGGCTGCTCCGCCGCTGACCATGACATAATTTTTTTTTCTCTTGTAGTCAAATTGTGAAGCATTCAGTTATGTATACACTTAATTTGGAAGATAATAAATGCAATGTTAAATTTGAATCACAGAAGTGCATTTTATTGGACCTTGGCGCTATAGTGAATGAGTAACAAAACCTTGAAATCCTACCAATGCAAGTTGGTCGCTATTGGGATAAAATGATCAAATTTTCTAGTCCTCATCAGAAGTCTTGCAGCAACATTTTTGCACTAACTGTAAGCAAGCAGAAACATGTAAATTGGGCCGAGTTACGACATACGCAACCTACAGCGTTTTGACTTTACAGCGCCTGTGCCTCGTCCGTAGAACCTTTGTTTTTATTAATTTCCCTCAGTAATCACGTCAACTTTCAAGTTATTTTAAGTTGTGTTGTTACCTCGAGCAAAGGGCGTCCATCGAGCAGGTCGGCTTGCCATCAGGCGCGTCACATTTCTGTGTTAATGTTTCCGTAGAGATCCGGACGTTGGAGTCACGCGTCCCAAAATGGGCGTTAGCACAGCCATTTTGGCAGCATACAAAATGTGTCTGCCACTTTGAGTAAACGGCAAACGATGATTAACAGCTGTTGTGGACCAGCTGCCACAACGAGAAGAAGCACAAAAAAAAAGGAAAGAGCATTAACCAGGCTAACAAAACAGGAATCAATGCGTAGCCAATGAGCACTTGGTACATGGTGGCTGAATCAGCAGATGCTAACTGTTACTACACGCAAAATGTGCGGGAAATTAGATGATACACATCTAATGTATCTACATGTTCAAATGTTGCTTGTTTGCTTTTCATTAGAAAGGAATTAAGTTTCACTCCATACACCACCTACTTCTACTTAATGCTTGGCCACAAAGCTTCCCTGCTGAAGAGCCGAAGTCACACGCTGAGCATGAAGGTGCGGACGGCGTATTCGCACTCTTCATTGGTGAGTTGAGTTTGAAATGTTACTTTGGATTTGCTCATTTATCTGATTTGCTCCGGAGCTTTCATTAATACATTCTGCAAAATCAACCCAACTCGACAATATTACTTTTATAAAAAAGTAATATGGGGAACAGGAGGAGGGGCCATCGAATTAAAAGAAAAATATTGACCTTAATTTTTTTTCTTTTGGCCCTCATTTTCTTCTTGATAGTACTATTTTCTGGCCCTCGTTTTCCTCTTGTAAAACAGTACTATCAAGAGGAAAATGAGGGCCACCAGACCCCAAAACAAAGAGCTGACAGCAAGCACCAAGAAAGCACGAGCTTAATGACCAATGGCATCAAGACTGTAGGAGGTACTTTATGGACAAATCACTTCCGGTGCGGGGAGACTTCAGCGGAGCGCACAGTTGATGTGATGTAAAACTCTGAGCCTAAATCTTTAACCCACTGAAAAAGAACAGCCCAGTTAGCAAATTTGGTGTGGCCCAGTGGTGGGCCACACAACCCACTTTCACTTGGCCCACATACTGCAATGAATTATGGTCCTTTAGTGGGCCACATCTGGCATCCACCTGTGGGCCACATCCCGCATCCCGAATGTGGGCCTTTCTATAACCATAGCTTGCCCTACACTGGGCCAGACAACTGGTTTCTGATATCACATTTAAATAATAATTTTTCTTTTCTAGAAAGACTCCACAATTTCTGCATTATTAAAATATGTTTATTTTTTCAATAGGACTTATTTTCTTGAAACAGAACATTTGGTTTCTAGTTTCAGCTGGTTATAAGAATACTACCTTAACTGGAAAATATTTAAGCAAAAACAGCTTAGAATAAGACTTTTGTTAAAAAAAAAGTACACTAAAAACAAACACTTGAATCAGGTCTCTTGACGCACTCTTAAACACACACAAAAATATTCCAAAAGCATGCATAAACTTCATGCATTTTATTTCTACTTGTAGGCATACTTGACTCATTGAACCATTTTCACCAGTAAAAAGTTAATATTTTGAGTATAATTAATGTGATAACTTCATTATTTTTCCTGTACAAATAATACCTTTAAAAACTAATTTTTCCACTTCCTATTGACTCAAGATGACATCACTTGTGCTGAGGAAGTAGGTAACGACCAATCATGGCTCACCTGTTTTCTGGGTTTGGTCAGTAAACTGAGCTAAGGGCAAAATTTGTTTTCAAAGGTATTAATTGTACATGAAAAATAATAAAGTTATCAAATTAATTCTGGACGAAATATTAACTTTTCAACGCCAAAAATGGCTCACCAAGTAAAGTATCCCTTTAAAGATAAGGTAAACTTTTACATCAACCTCATGATTTACTACAAAGTATATACTAAACGATGCATTTCCAATATATTCTCCCAGAAAAAAAATCAAGCAATACATGTCATATTTACGACATTATTGGCAATTTGGCGTAACATTAAAATTGAATTAAAGGGAAAGTCAAGTCAACCCGAACATTTTCTTTGCAATAATATGTTCTGTGTGCCCCAACTAGTCTAAACACAGTATTGTGATTAATAATGCATTTGTAAAATATGAGTTAAGCAGCGAAAACCACCCATGGTTATCTATCTTAAAAGGAACCCCGACTGTAATGACAAGTTTGCTCTATATCATTTATTTGGTTGTTACTAACATAACTATGAGATTCATTTTTCCAAATTCATTTTTAATTTAATACATTTTGTATAAACTTTATTTGGACGTACGCCTCCGTTGTTATTTACGTCACATCGCATTCAGTATGTAGTGACGTCGAATGGCGGCTGGCTCTCTGCCGAGCAATGTGAAACGCCTATATATAAATTTTAAAAAAAGCAAGATAAGAGTAGCGATTATTTGGGTTGCCGTAATGGCTTAATGAGAAATTTAGACGGTACTGAGGGGAGTTGTAATTTCCTCAGCAACTTCTGGGGCACCACGTTGTCTTTGCTTGTTTATAGGAGCAAAATAAACTATAAAAATCCTATTATCAAGTATTCATAATCTCAAGTTGCTACTTTAGTTAATCATGGAGTTCTTTGCTTTCATAAGAGAATTACTAATCCACTCAGTAAACACAAATGATTCGGCAGAAATTGAATTTCTAGACAACAAATGTATTTAGCAAACACACAGCCTAAGTCACAGCCTAACCAATTAATGAAACGGAATAAAAATGTGAATCAAAGATAAAAAGAAAACTTGCAACCTAACTAACTAAGATAAATAAATAAAAAAAGGTTGAGGTAGATGGGGGATAAAGATGGAAGCGTTTGACCTATCAATCCTTTTATGTTTAAATAAAAGCGTTGCACCAGTAGTATATGGTCAGATTGCAATGCAGGCGCAATTTACGGACTGGTTCAGTCGCATGGGAGAGAACGAGAGACTCGAGCGTCGATTCTCGGTTGAATGCTGGAATGCTGCACCAGGCGTGCGCAGGGTGTTTGCGAGTCCTTGCTTGATGCGCGCTTTGGGGCGCGCATTGTGGCTCAAAGGAAAAAGCCGCGTGGTCACCCTCAGTGTTGATCAGGAAAATTTCATGGGGCCAGACATGAGGTGGAGAGAGGGTGGAAGAGTTGCATGAACGGGAGAGTCCTTGAGCAGTTCATAGGGCGAAGGAAAGGGGAAGAGAGTTGCAGGAAAAGGAAGAAGTTCCTTCGCGCGCGGGTTTTTAAAACTGCGTCACAGGGGTCCGGCCGTAGTCCCAGGGGGCTGGGCCGTAGTCTCGCCCCTTCCGTGCGCATGGAGCAGACTTGGTCGACTGTGACCAAGCTTTTGGGATAGCATTTGATAATTTTTTGATCAGAATTAACAAGCCAGATGCTTCAATTATCATTTTTGAACACATTTCAAACAATACCGCGATCATACAGTTATTGAATCCGCTAAGCTTACTAATTAGCTAAATTTACGTGGCTACAGAAATTACACACATCATTCATTTGAGATAGACATACAGGTTGTGTACAAAGATAAACAACAGGAGTTACTTGATGTCAGTCAAGTACATAGAGTCCGTGTATGTCCCGAATTATGTAGACTTCAGATTAATTAGGAGCGGCAGAATTCTTGAGGATAACCGATAGTGACAGCTGGAGGGCACTGTTGTACCATATAACTTCCCAGGGGCGTTGTTTAAAAAATAAAACACATGGCTAATTCCTGTGGATAGACCAGACCATAAAAGATGGTCTGGGGACTGATAAGCAGTGTTATCTCTAGTTTGCTTGCTTCAGGTTTTCACGGTCTGTAGGAGTTGTGGTATGCGTTTCCTGGGGGTTGTAAAAAACGAAATCCAGTCCCTGCTGGAGGGAAATTCAAAGAGTCCTTTTGAACTGAAAACACAGAGTTAAGACACGCACACACATTCCCCAGGGGAATTTTTTTTAAAAGGGCACATAAAATGGAAAAATTGAGGGTGACGGGCAATATTCGTTACAGAAAGCCTCGTAGCGTTCCTTAGGAAACAACATGCTATCGGAACAGTCAACCTCCCCCACGCCATGCTCTCGTCATTCACCAGACGCATTCAAGAGTTTTGATCATCCTTTTAGGAATACTACGGAGACTTACCTTGCTTTCGTGATAGGCGTTTCACATTGCTCGGCAGAGAGTCAGCAGCCATTCTACGTCAATACGCACTGAATGCGTTGCGGCATAAATAACAATGGCCACATACGTCCAAATAAATAAAATAGTCTTCCTCTTTTTGATGCCGTGTTTCAGATGCTCCAGTGCATGTTTGCAAGCTTACCTTTCAAGTTCAACAGTGCTGATTGGAAAACAAAAAAGAATGCTTTAAGATTTATGATGATTTGGTTATTTGATAAAAGTGACCTTAGAAAAACTTACCAGCTATGAATACAGTAGTTCAGTAGTAGTACCTTTCCTCCGGTTGGTCCCCAAGCACTGCAAAAAGGGTTGCCCAAAACAAACAGAAGACCCTATTGTCATGTCTTGTTTCGTTCTGCCCTCTGCTGGTCATTTCTTTCCTGTCTTCTTTTTTTTTTTGTTTTCCTGGAGTGTCGGTGGGCGGAGTTCCTGTGTCTCAGCAGGATTGCCTGCAGCAATCCTAATCAGCAGGCTATTTAGCCACATGACTCACGAGAGGAAGTTTGCCAAGTTATTGTTCTTGCTGCTTGCCATTGCCTCAGCATTTTGTTACTCTTGTGCTTTTACCGGTTATCTCCTAGTTCCTGCCTGCAGTACTTTTTGTCTTCTGTTGTTTCTTGTAAGTTCTGATTGTTCTGGTTGTTGATTTGTACGTACATTGTGTAGGTCTTTTTGTTTTCATTCTTAATCTTAGTGTAGCGATAATTGATGTTGTCTTTTGGACGAATTAGTAATTTGATCAGCGCTTGAGGAAGTCGTAATTTCCCCAATCGCCTATAGGGGCACCACGTTCTGTTTACTTTCAGTTTGGAGAAACACAACAAATAAAATCCAAATTCTCGTTTATTTATTCATAATCTGAAGTCGCCACATTCAAAGTTTGTGGTTCTTTGTATCACTAAAATAATTACTAATCCACTCGGACACAAGCACGATTGAGACTGAACCTGATTTTTTTTAAAACATGCATTTATTCACTACGGTTACACATACAGATTTACAATACTGTCTACCAAACTATCATATGGTGGAAAGGAAAAAAATAAAAGTAAAAATAAGAAAATAACAATTTAACGAGGTAGAAAGGAAAGGTTTGACTTGCCAAATCCGTGAGATGTTTGAAATGGAAGTTGCACCAGCGATATGTCAAATTGGTTATGAAACGTGCAACTTATAGGAGTCAGTTGAATCGAGCGGACGGAGGGAAGATCGGTTGAAGAAAGAAGAAAAAACTTCTCCAAAAAAACAAGGCAAAAATGAAAATTATAAAAAAAAAATTGTTCCGAAGTCGGACGAGGGCGACACAGCTCGACTCAGGTGCGGTCGGAACTTCAGCCAGAGTTGTCCTCTCGGCGCGCGGGAAGATCCTCATATCAGCTGGCCAAACCCGCTCCTGAGGCCGAGATCCGCTGCGTGTCTGCGTCCTGAGGGAGATCAGCCGTTAAACCAGCTCTCGCTGCGATGGGACACTGAGAGCAGGTGCAGAGTGACGCACTGGACTTGCGTGTGTCCGTTCAACTGTGATTACTGGGTCCCAACGGGGTCACGGAAAAGTTTGTCTGCGACTGTGTTGCCGAGGTGGGATGAACACACAAAAAAAGAAAATATGAAAAATGAAAAAAAAAACAGGATGTGTCCGTCTGACAGTGCGGGCGCATGCCGACTTCGTTGCACGGCGGCGGCGCTGCGATCCCCAAGCCCGAGACACTTGGTCGTTCAGGGAACTAAGGTGCCACGTGGTTGAGAACGTGGCACGGCACCGGGAAGTCCTTTTGTCAGTTCGGGGCCAGACAGAGGGAAAAAGGTGGAAGATAAACAGAAACAGCAGCAGAAGACGAGAGAGCGAACAAAGCCCGCGCCGGCCGTTTTAAAGTTGTGGGGCGTGTTCAAGAAGGGAGGACCAAGCCCTCCCTCTTTGACTCAACTCAACTCCAAGACTTTTTAAACTCCAAATGATTTAAAGAATTAATAACTAATAATTAAAATTTGGTTAGGCTGGCAAGCCAAGTTCTTCCAAGCAAAACATGTTATCGTTACACATATCGACTAATACTGTGGCACGAGGTAATTTCGTTCTTTGCGGAGTAACTAAGAACTCTCTTGAGGTTGAAACGCATATGACATTCTTTTCCAAACACAAACAAAACATACATGGTGTGAAATTCAGTTGTGCGCAAGTTCACTTGTATGTGATGAAAAATTTTTTTTTAGATGAAATGTGTAAGATTGCTTTTTGTGTCATAGGTGTTCCATGTGAGGGCAGTTCCGATCGTCCCCACTTGAAGGCGCTGTGGTTAGACATAACTTTTAAGAACGCTGGAATGTGATGACCTGGGTTCATCTGGTTTGGGGTTTATCTGTGATGTTAATCCACCAACTCAACAGGGGAGAGGATGGAGCTCCCGATAAAACACTTTGGTACCATAAACCCGTGGTTCTGGTGGGTGAAAAGAAAACATTAACATCCTGGTGACATGGGTGATGGTTGACTTCAAAAGTGTGGAAGCCGTCTCTGGCGAGGGTTAAAAAAAGAGGGGGGTAGTTGCTATCCCTCAACCCCAACCCCAGGTTGACCTCGCGCATATTTCCAAGAGTGGAATGTTTGTGGAAAGGAGGACACAACACAAAAAAATTGAGGGTGACTAGCAATATTCGTTACATTAGTTAATAGCCTATCTTCCTCCCGTGGTACTCCGCCCACGTGTTCAGTTATGCGTCAAGCTCCTTTTGTTCAGTAAAGACTGTAAACCTTGCCCACCATTTGAGTTGCATTTGAATCTTTCACCTGCGCTTTTGCACCACCTAACACAGTGTTTTTCAACCACTGTGCCGCGGCACACTAGTGTTCCGTGAGATATAGTCAGGTGTGCCATGGGAAATTATCCAATTTCACTTAATTGGTCTAAAAACATTTTTTAGAAACAAATTAATTATTATCTGCCAATAACGTGTTGTTGTCGGCTGTGAGAGCAGTGTGGTGGAAGAGTGGCAGTAATCATAAATCTTCGCCTGTAGGTGGCAGCACGTCGCTAGTTGTTGATTGCCCTCTACTTTGAAACAAGGATTAGTGATGCATGGATGGCGGCAGGTGCCTAGCAAAACAAAACGGTGACAGTGATGCAAAAGTTTTTGAAAAGGAAAAATGCTAACTCCGAACCGGACCCTGGACAGAATTCGGACCCAGATGAAGGCCCTTGTATGAGTGGTGGTCAAAAGACAGCAAAGACGGCGAGCTCGACCAAGGCCTCTAGCGCGCGACAGTACAACGAAAGCTATCTTTCACTTGGATTTACCTTTACCGGGGATGAGACGAAACCGATACCGTTGTGCCTGGTGTGTGGTGAAAGGCTATCAAACAGTGCTATGGTGCCAAGTAAGCTTAAACGCCATCTCCAAACGAAACACCCTTCTCTCCAAAACAAGGATGTGGGCTATTTTGTTCGTCTGCGTGAACACATGGAGAAACAGACAACTTTTATGAGGAAAACCACAAAGGTAAACGAGAAAGCCCTGAAAGCTAGCTACCACGTCGCTGAACTGGTTGCTAAGTCAAAAAAATCCCACACTGTGGCAGAGACATTGATACTGCCAGCCTGCAAAGCTATTGTGAATGAGATGCTCGGACCTGAAGCGGCTAAGGAAATAGCCAAAGTTCCTCTCTCAGATAACACAATTTCCAGACGTATTGATGACATGTCTGCAGACATTGAAAGTGTGGTTTTGGAAAAGATCCGGATCAGTGAGAAATTTGCATTGCAACTGGATGAGTCTACTGATATTAGTGGACATGCTCAACTATTGGCCAATGTGCGTTTTGTGGATGGAGACGCGATCAGAGAAAACTTCCTTTTTTGCAAGGTATTGCCAGAAAAAACGTCAGGAGAGGAAATTTTTCGCGTCACATCAGAATACCTTGAAAAAGGAAGACTTAAGTGGGAAGACTGCACAAGTGTCTGCACTGATGGAGCTGCGGCCATGGTCGGGCGCATCAAAGGCTTTGTAAGCCGAGTGAAGCAGAGGAACCCAGATGTGATTGTTACGCACTGTTTTTTACACCGCGAGGCCCTCGTAGCCAAGACTTTACCAGCCGACCTAGTTCCTGTGTTGGATGATGCTGTGCGCATGGTGAACTTTGTTAAGTCACGACCTGTGAAAAGTCGCATATTTGCAGTTTTGTGTGAAGAAATGGGAGCGACGCATAAAGCGTTGCTGTTTCATACGGAGGTTCGATGGTTGTCGCGCGGCAAGGTGCTCGCCAGGGTGTACGAACTGCGAGAGGAACTTAAATTGTTTCTGACAAATGAGAAGTCCGATTACGCAAAGCTGCTTGCAAGTGATGAGTGGTGTGCAAAGCTGGCATACCTGGCAGATATTTTTCATCATCTGAATGATCTGAACACACGAATGCAAGGTCGAAATGAAAACTTCCTTACAAGTAAAGATAAAATAAATGGATTTCGTTCAAAGTTGCACCTCTGGCAACAATATGTGGAACGTGGCAACCTCGACATGTTCCCACTTACCAAGAAACTGCAAGATTTTAACACTGCTGCATCGTGTGAGATAATAGTTAAACATTTGAAAATGCTTGAGGAAAAGATGTCATTTTATTTCTCTTCAACCTCAACTGAAAGCCTTGACTGGGTCAGGGACCCATACAGTTCAGTATCAGTTGGAAAGGACATGACTTTACAGGAGCATGAGCAACTAACTGAACTGAGACAAAATCGTGGTTTAAAGCTAAGCTTTGCTGATCTGCCTTTGGACAGTTTTTGGTTGGCTACTGCCAAGGAATACCCCATTCTGGCAAACAAAGCTATTTTGACATTGCTCCCATTTTCCACGACATATCTGTGCGAGGTGAGCTTTTCAAGTCTGACTGCCATAAAAACAAAGAACAGAGAGAGACTGAGAGCTGTTGAGGAAGAGCTTCGTGTGTGCCTCTCGTCGATTCCTGCCAGAATATCTTCTCTGTGTTCATCCAAACAGGCCCAGGTTTCACACTGAGTGAGTAAACATAAAAAAGATGACAAAACACTTTTTTCTTTTTGTTTATTTGATTCATATTGAGGTAACTTTGACAAGAATGGCTTTATATTGTTAATATAGGCAACAGAGTTTTAATTTTTAACATTGTCAGCTGATGGTGTGCCTTGAGATTTTTTCGAAGAAAATAGTGTTCCTTGGCCCAAAAAAGGTTGAAAAACACTGACCTAACAGAATAACTTAGCCATAACATGGATTCAGCAAACTCAGCTCAAGTGTTACAGGTTTTGTCAAGCCAACAAGAGCTTGTTAATCTACATGATCGCTCCCTCCGGGAGATCATGCCAGCCATTAACGTGTGGACTAACAACCTCTGCTCACGCTTAGATAAGGTTTGCGCTCACCCTTATGCTTGCAAGCCGGTAGCTTTTCTAGGCGAACCATCCATTCCTCATCCGTCATGATATACAAGGGAACTTGGTTCATGTGGTCAATTCCTCCATCAATGTTTATTAGTGTTTGACCAACAGCCACAGATTTACGCAACTGATCGCTCGCGATTTGCATTTATTATGAGCTTGCTTACTGACGAGGCAGCTGCATGGGCCGTTCGGAGGTTCGTTCTGCCTTTTCTACCTTTTGTCGAAGAATTTAAAAGAGTGTTCGACCACCCTATTAAAGGCAGAGAGGCAGGCAATTGCCTGTTGGATATTTCACAAGACACACTTTCACTTGCTGAGTACGCTATTACTTTTCGCATTTTAGCAGCAGAGAGTGGTTTTGAAGACACAGCCCTCTGGGGTATTTTTTGCAGAGGGTTAAGCCCCGTGATTAAAGATGAACTGGCTGTACGAGACGAGACTACTAATGTGGAAGACTTGATTAGCTTGGCTATCAGACTTGATAATCGACTTTGTGAAAGGAGACGTGAACGTGACATGGAGTTCCAGAACCAGCCAGCAGGAGCGATGGCAGTGCCACCTGCTGTGGATATCATGCTACTAGGGGGAGGACTGCTGAGCTCAAGGGAACGCAGCTGGTGCATGAGGGCTCATCTCTGTCTGTACTGCGGGCAACCTGGTCATCGGGTTTCCACTTGTTCTGCAAGACCATCCCAGGGCCCCAGGAACGATCATCAGGATTTGGTTTCCATTCATGAAAGTGGTTCAAAGGCCCATTCTCTGCACCCATCCACCTCCCAACGTCTGTCTACAGACTGAGTATCTCGAGGCAGATGCTGCTCCTACAGGAACAAAGGGCTATACTTCTAGTAAAATACTTCAACTACTGGGAATTATTTCCAGTAACAGCAACAGCATGGAGGTTACAGCATTGATTGACTCTGGTGCAGATGACTGTTTTGTGGACTTCTCGGACATTGAGAGACTCGGGGGCAGTCTCATCAAATTAGACAAGGCTAAAGAGGTGCACGATCTCAACGGGAATGGGCTTTTTGTGGTTACACACGAGACCGAATTGTTGGGGTTAGTTTTGTCCGGTATCCATCATGAGTCTAGACTTTTTTTTGTTATGCCTCTGCAATCCGCACCTGTAGTACTGGGGCTAACCTGGTTTTAAGATTCACAATCCAAACATAAATTGGCAGATACCCGAAATAGTCAGTTGGAGCTTGTTCTGTCATTGTAATTGCTTGCATGCCACTGGTTTTATTTCACAAAAGAAAGAATTGTCTTCAATAGATTTGTCTTCTGTGCTCACTGAATATCATGACTTTAAATTTGTGTTTAGTAAGGACTAGGCCCAATCTCTTCCACCACATCGCCCATATGATTGAGCAGGTACTGAAGACATTTAACATTTTCAATTTATATTTTTACTGTTTATGAATTTACTTATAAGTATATAGATGCCATATAAACTGTGTAGTTAAAAAAGATCAACTGTGCTAATGTTGTTGTGAAATATATTGGAACTTTTACTCCCTTCCAGTTCTCATGAAGATAAGAAAGAATGTAGAAGTTCTCATGGAGATAAAAATGTGTGTCTTAAAGGGAGGCAAGTTCTCATGCCATTACTCATTATGTCGTAAAAACTGAAGGTCCAAGATCATTACCTGTCTACATCATATATCCGGGCTGGTAGGAGAGCTGGAGTAAACATGTTGGTATATCACATATCTGCTTATTTTAATTACTAACCCTTTGTCCAGCCTGTGAGTGGGAGAGGAAGCTTCTTCATGGATAAAAAGAGTGGGTGTTTTCATATTCGACACACTCGAGGCTAAACATCACCTTTGAATGTAAGCATTTCTCCTGTGTCTTTAAGAGCTCTTAAATAAATCTTTGCAAAGAAAACTTTTTCAGAGATCTCAATGCAATTATTTTGAACACGCAAAGATTACACTTAATATAGTAATCATTTTAATTACCTTCTAATGGTGACCCCGTACGGCGACAAATTGGGACATTTTCTGCGACAGCTGTATCCTGGGCACTGAATTTCTAAGGCCAATGTTAACAAGGTGAGTGGACAATTATCCACGTAGGGAAATTCTGTTTGTTTAGAATCAATACAGTCGCATTACGTCTGTACCAAATTGTATTTGAGATCTGTGTGAACAAGTTAGTGGATTTAAAGTCGTATTTGTTACGGAGGGATGCGAAAGTCCTCGATTTTGAAAATTACTACGACATTGAACTGTGCATAGAAAGTGATGCCCGTTGTATACGGAAGTGACGTCAAGTTGGAGCGCTCCGCCGTTCAAAACGGCATATGATTTAATTCCGCGGTGGAAAGGCTGTTTTTATTTTTTGTTGTTGAAATAAGCCGCCCGTGTTGATATAATTCCACGGAGTGAGAGCTGTGTAATAAGACGCCCGTGTTGATATAATTCCACGGTGTGAGAGCTGTGAATTAAGCCGCCCGTGTGATATAATTCCTCGGTAGAGAGGCTGTGTTGAATTAAGCCGCCCGTGAAGATCCTGGATATATTTATTAAGTCGCGCAAACGATATTTAATTTCTGTTTCATTTTTTCTTTTTCTTTTTCTTTTTCTTTTTCTTTTTCTGAAGAAAAAAATATAATAATTTTTTTGGGGGGGGATTAATGAGAATAGTTTTGATCTGTTGTATTGTAGTATCATAAGTGAGACGTCACTGACTTTATAAATATTAAAACGACTAATAAATACATATTATGGACGAAAAATTTTGACCGTAACTAAGGATTGTTTGATTTGCATACACTTCCGGTCCATAGTCAGAATTTGTCGCTAAGCGAACAGTGAAGGCTGTAACGTTCATGATGCTGGACGCATTTCCACCACGGCGCCGACGTAAGTTGAAAACTCTTTTAAATGAATGAATGCTCACTAATTGTGATAGTGGTTGGTTCTCACCGTTGAAATATGTGGTGTGTTTGATTGAACTATTCGTTCTAGATGGCGTACTATTCTGGAGCGTTTTGAAAAGGTCGCTTGGATGAATTGATTGAACAAAATCGTGCTTTGAGGGCCGAACGTGACGAATTGTTCCGACAAGCGGGACCATGAAATGACCGGAGAAGCATCTGTTGTTGCTAATAGCTATCAAATTGAAGATATACATAGGAAATTGGCAAAGCTAACTTGTGCAGTGGAGAATGTTTCTGGGTCATGTGACTTCAGCGTGTCAGACGGACTTTTAGACAGTGCTTCTAATGAAATAGTGACTGCTGGGCCCAGTTCGTGAGACAAGACTGTGTGAGATATATTGTGTGATTTGGAGGGAATGTTTTTTGTTATAAAATGACTAGGGTCAATTGTGTGATTATAATGGGAGTTTTTCCTAGTTGGTATGTGTGTGTGTGCGTATGTGCCAGTAAAAGTTTGAAAAGTTGAGACAATTGTTGAGGAAGGATGAGACCTAGATAAGAAAGGTGGGGGCTATCCTGGTGGCTTGGGAGTTAACTGAATCTGTTGGTGCCAGTGGAATTCCTGATAAGCGGAAGAATATAGAGGTCTAGATGTTAACTACAGGTCACTCTCCATATTATTTTTAAATTCAGGTCTGTTTTTTATAGTTGAATGAGTAATAAAACCACATTTTTTTATAGTTGAATGAGTAATAAAACCAAATTTTAATATAGTTGAATGAGTAATAAAACCAAATTTTAATTGAAAAAGACTTTTCATTTTTGATTTTTTCCCCCTGCAACTCTCATGACTCATTTGTAGGTGTGAAAATGATTAAACCTTTGTTCTGTCTGAGTCCAATTTCAGAATTCGAAGTCGGCCATTTTTGCTTGCCAGTTCTGAGAGAACTTCCCCATGAGGGCGCTGACTGTGAGCTGTCACATTTTAAGCATAATTTGAGGTAACATGTAATGAAGAAGAAGTCTATGGTAGACATATGCGTAAATATTGTATTACTACTTGCTATAGTGTAGTGAACACATTTAAATAAAACTACAAAATATATTTTTTGAGAAAATTATTATTATTTTTTTTAATTACAACAAGCAGATAGTATTCTCTTGCTATGATCTCATCTCCCTCTGTCTGTTCCGAGTGTATAAATGTTTCAGGCGGGTTCAATCTTTGACGAGACGTGTTGTTCTTGGGCGACTCAATCAACGTGCTGGAATAACTTGGCTGTTGGGAATATGGACAAGCGTTCTCCTACTCTGCTTGGTGCACAGAAGGCCACTTTCGGGAGGGGAAGTGGCCAAACAGACTGCGATAAGGATGGTACACTATATCCGCTCGCCATATGACTGTTCAATGACTCTTATGAATTATCTAAGCAAAATGTCCATCAACTCTTTGAGCAGACATCTCGAACTCTCATCACAGCCGTCCTGATGAAACTGCCAGGGGTCTCCAGTGACAGCTAAGGCCTGCTTTGAACTTTGCCCTGCATAGCTGCTGCCATCTGCTGGACAGGAAGGAATATGAACTCCGGTTGTTGACTCAAAGTTCTCGAGGCATCTGAGATCAGCTCCTTGAGTCATATTTTGGTCTGTTTGGGTACATTTGCACTGTGTACTGTGTCGGAAAAGGAGATGTGATCTATAGCAACGCAGTTTCGGAAATTGAGAACGGCTTATGTGAATAAGGGTAGGATAAAATTTATTTCAATCTTTATTATTATATTTTCCGTTATTTGATGCTTGTTGAATTTGGTCTTCTAATTTTTTGCCCATTTCTCTTTTATAACTTTGGCTTGTGAATTTGGACTCAGATGTGGAACACTTACGGCGAATTTGCTGGTTAAAATTTTTAATTTTTGATTAAGGTCGCAGCACTGTGATTTTTAATTGGGTCATGATCTGGAAAGTTGCCTGCTGTGTTTTACAAGCCCCACTACTCTGTAGAAGAGGTGAGGATAATTAGCATTTTAAGATTACTTTTTGGTTTATTTGAAGTAGGTATTCTGATATTTTATCTTACTTTATGGTTTGTTTCTTTTTTTGTTTTATTTTTTCCTCACTCTGTGTTGCCTGGACAGGATTCAAATTTGCGCCTCAAGGGCTTTTGTTTTTATGAATTATTGATGCAAGCTAAGCAGGATCTGCTCCTGTAGTTTTGGTGTTGGCCAAATTGCCCAAATTTGGTTTTTATTATCAACAGGACACAAGGTGTCTGTTTTTTCCCTTTTTGAAGCCGCAATTTGTAAGCGGCTGCAGTTTTCACATTCAGGTCTGAAATGATCAAAGTTGATCTTTATCAGATGAGTATGTCAGTTACTGGTCTGTCTGTGTGTGTCACAAAGAAAGTATGCACATAAACAGTTCATGTTGAATTAAATAAATGTAGGACTATAAGTTAGTCTGAATGTGATACTTCTACAGTATGTGAGTGAATGAATTCACAGGTAGAGAATTGAGGTGATCGGATTTTGACCATGGGAGGAAAGTAAGTGCTGGCAAAGACAACTCATGGTGAAAATAAGGTAAGTATATTCAATTTCAGAAACAATTGAAAAGTATAATTTCTAGAGCCCATGGAATTTGCCATTTAGGTGTGGAAGGAACATTGAGACACATGGTTGACATTATTTTATTAGACAAGTTGTAAAAATGAACTGCAGGACTGCAGTGTTTATTAAAGGTATAAGTAAATATATAAATCTCTTCTCAGACTGTTCATGGCCCCGGCCGGACGTGAGCGCTCTGGGTTAAGATGATGTTGTTTTTAAATGATTTACACTGCTATAATAAAAAACAGCGTCAAAAATACAGAAATTTGATGTATGGAAAAAAAAAGCACATTTATGCTAAATCTACAACAGTAATCATTATCTACTATCATAAGGGTTTCCTAAGAATATTGGATCAGACGAACCCATTTGAAAAAACAAAACTTCATAAGATATAGAAAAGGCATTGAGATTAAAACATATTTGATCTAGTATATTATCTCTGATCTCAAGGACATTAAAGAAAAATAGAAATATTAAACAATTGGCCTCATAAAGTTTCAATTGGCTACAAGACTTTCATTATTGTGTCATTGGATGTGCAAATGTCATTAAACGGATTCTGTTTGAATGCCACAACAAAAAGAACTTTTTCCATGTCCAACAGCACGTTCCAGGACCTACAGAACTTAAACAATTAACATTTGCTAACAAAAATTACCAGGTGCTCTTTTCAAAATAAACAATGAAGACTATGTATGTTATAAGTGACTAAATGGAAATTATTTTGCATACAGATTGGTGAAGGACTGGTCGATCTGGTTTGCTGCTCATAACAGTGGGGGCCACGTCCACCATATGTGATCCACATGTGGTCCCAGGCTCATCAATCACATCAATTGACCCCGACCGAGGGGGATGACTAAGCCGCTGACCCAGATGCCCCGGCTGTCTGTTCCAGGAGGATGCTAAGTGCTTTCCGAGGCACTGTTCCATGGGGGGGACCTTTACCAGGAGATGACTTCACTGCACAAACACATCTGCTATTGCGTCGTGACACATTTTATTGAATATAGCTATGGCACGGTTATTTTTCATATGATATGCCCCTTTCACTGAAAATTTCTTAATGAATCAAATTGTTCTTTAATGCCATATGACTGCTAAACTACCCCCTCTCACTCTCTCTCTTTCTCTCTCTCTTTCTCCTGCTGTTCTTATTTCTGAACTCCACACATAAACATTGCTTAATTTTTCGACGATCAAGATCCGCGCTGGACTTTCTCTCGAGACTGATTGATAAGGGATTAAACGTCTGGTTTTGAACTTATATTAGTTCAATGGAGGGACTGAAGACATTTAACATTTTCAATTTATATTTTTACTGTTTATGAATTTACTTATAAGTATATAGATGCCATATAAACTGTGTAGTTAAAAAAGATCAACTGTGATAATGTTGTTGTGAAATATATTGGAACTTTTACTCCCTTCCAGTTCTCATGAAGATAAGAAAGAATGTAGAAGTTCTCATGGAGATAAAAATGTGTGTCTTAAAGGGAGGCAAGTTCTCATGCCATTACTCATTATGTCGTAAAAACTGAAGGTCCAAGATCATTACCTGTCTACATCATATATCCGGGCTGGTAGGAGAGCTGGAGTAAACATGTCGGTATATCACATATCTGCTTATTTTAAATACTAACCCTTTGTCCAGCCTGTGAGTGGGAGAGGAAGCTTCTTCATGGATAAAAAGAGTGGGTGTTTTCATATTTGACACACTCGAGGCTTAACATCACCTTTGAATGTAAGCATTTCTCCTGTGTCTTTAAGAGCTCGTAAATTAATCTTTGCAAAGAAAACTTTTTCAGAGATCTCAATGCAATTATTTTGAACACGCAAAGATTACACTTAATATAGTAATCATTTTAATTACCTTCAGTACCCAATGCACCATTGCCTAACGCTAGACTTTATCAGGTGTCAAAACCTGAACAAGAGGCCCTAAAGGAATATATTTCGTCGTCACTGGCATCTGGATTTATTCGGCCATCAACCTCTCCAGTGGGAGCCGGATTCTTTTTTGTAGACAAGAAAGATAAAACGCTCTGTCCCTGCATAGACTACAGAGGGCTTAATGACATAATTGTACAGACTAAGTATCCTTTGCCACTTGTAGACTCTGCATTTACTTCTCTACATTCTGCCTCCATTTTTACCAAACTAGACGTGTGCAATGCTTATCATTTGGTAAGGATTAGAGAAGGAGATGAGTGGAAGACGGCATTCAACACTCCCATGGGGCATTTTGAATATCTGGTAATGCCCTTCGGACTTACTAATAAACCTGCGTTTTTTTAGAATTTGATAAACGATGTTCTCCATGATATGATTGGCAAGTTCTGCTTCGTCTATTCGGATGATATTCTTATATTTTCCAGATCCCTCGAGGAACAGCAGCAGCATGTTTGGCTGGTGTTATAACGGCTACTTGAAAACCGGTTGTACGTAAAGGCTGAGAAATGTGAATTCCACTTGCCTTCTGTTCGGTTTCTGGGGTTCATTGTGGAGAAGGGCCAGTTAGAGAGCTGATCCAGCCAAAATCCAGGCTGTGGTCGAATGGCGGTCGTCCCCTACATTAAGGAAGCACTTGCAAAGGTTCCTGGGGTTCGCCAATTTCTCTAGGCGATTCATCTGCAATTATAGTTGTAAGTCAGAACCTTTGACAAGGCTCACATCAGTGAAGAGACCTTTCAGTTGGACCCCAGAAGCAGAATCTGCGTTTGTTAAAATTTGAATTAAAATGTCTGTTTACCAACGCACCCCTTCTTTCTCATGCTAATCCAACTCTACCTTTTATTGTAGAAGTGGATGCCTCGGATTCAGGAGCGGGGGCAGTTCTGTCACAGAGCACCTCAGTCGACCAGAAGGTTCATTCCTGTGCCTTCTTCTCGCGTTGCCTCATTCCTGTGGAACGTAACTATATGTTGGTAATGGGGAGCTGCTTGCCATTGTTCTGGCACTTCAGGAGTGGAGGCTGGCTGGAGGGTACAGCTGAGCCTTTCGTGGTGTTTACTGACCACAAGAACCTGGCCTATATCCGAGCAGCCCGAAGACTGAATCCTCGTCAAAGACGTTGGGCCCTGTTCCTGACCCGCTTCAACTTCTCAATTACCTACCGCCCGGGTTCCCGCAACATCAAACCTTGCTGCTTGCCATTGCCTCAGCATTTTGTTACTCTCGTACTTTTACCGTTGTCTACTAGTTCCTGCCAGCAGTACTTTTTTTTCTTCTGTTGTTTCTTGTAAGTACTCCTTAAATTTTTTTCCCCCTTCCCTAAAACATTTCACTCTTGGAAATATGCGCAAGGTCAACCTTGGGTGGGGGAGAGAGGTCTCAGTTCTCCCCCTTTTTCACCTCCGCCAGAGACGGCCAAAAGGCATTCCACACTTTTGAAGTCAACCACCGGCCATATCACCAGGATGTGAATGTTTGCTTTTCACCAGCCAGAACCATGAGTTTATAGCACCAAAGTATTTTAGTGGAAATCTCAATCTCCTCCCCTGTCGAGGTTGTTTGTGAAGTCATAAATAACAATGAACCAAACGGTCCGTTTAAATCCAGGGCAGTCACATTCCAGCGTTCTTGAAAGTTACATGTGACCACAGCGCCTTCAAGTGGGAACAATCGGAACTGCCCTCACATGGAACACCTATGACCAACAAAGCAACATTTCCCCTAAGAAATTCATCACATACAAGTGAACTTACGCTGAACAACTAAATATTTCACACCATATATGTTTTTTTTGTTTGGAAAAGAATATATGTATTTCAACCTCAAGTGAGTTCTTAGTTACTCCGTAAAAAACGAAATGATCTCATAACGCATTATTAGTCGATATGTGTAACGATAACATGTTTTGATTGGAAGAACTTGACTTTGGCCAGCTGATACGTGGATCTTCTCGCGCGCCAAGAGGACAACTCCGGCTGAAGTCCCGACCGCGGCTGAGTCGAGCTGTGTCACCCCTCGTCCGACTGTGGAACAATTTTTATATTTTTCTTTTTGCCTTGTTTTTTGGGGGGAGCCAAAATCTCTACTTTCACCAATTCTTCCAATTTCCACCGATCTCCCCTCCGCCGCTCGATCCAACTCACTCCAGTAAGCTGCACGTCTCATAGCCAATTTGACATATCGCTGGTGCAACTTCCATTTCAAATGTTTCAACCTCATTTAATTGTTCCTTTCTTTTTTCTATTAGTTTTATTCTTATCCCTTTTCTTTCCACCGTATGATAGTTAGGTAGGCAGTATTTTGAGTCTGTATGTGTAACCGTAGTGAATAAATGCATGTTAAAAAAAAGAAAAAGAAAATCTATTTCAGTCTCAATCGTGCTTGTGTCCGAGTGGATTAGTAATTATTTTACTAATACAAAGAACCACGAACATTGAATGTGGCGACTTCAGATTATGAATAAATAAATGAGAATTTGGATTTTATTCGTTGTGTTTCTCCAAACTGAAAGTAAACAGAACGTGGTGCCCCGATTGAAGGAATTACGACTTCCTCAAGCGCTGATCAAATAACTAATTCGTCCAAAAGACATCAATTATCGCTACAAGTAGTACAGTGCCCAGAATCATTTACTTGTCTTCCTCTCCTCGTCTTCTTAATGGATTTTGTAGACAGAACATTTTGGAAAAACATTCACAGCCTGAAACCTGATTACAATTGATATTCTATTAATTAACTCTTTTACGTTAAATGACGTTTAGTAAAAACCTACGGAGGAGCACCAAAAACGTTAAAAGACGTTCACCAAGTTTGGTTTTTTTTTGGTGGGAAATGGGTGGAGGAAAGCCACGGCCAGCTGTGCTGAAAGTATCAAGCACATCTAGTTAGTATAATGCCTATTTTTGGCCCCTAGATGGCAGCAATGACTCTCTTTGACAAGATTGGGTAGGCGTCAGTAGAAGACGTGAGGCGGAGCTAGAGTGTTGAGGGGACAATGGCTGAGGAAGCCATAATGGCGACCGGTTGCAAGCAGCTCACGCTTGAGCATTTTTTTCAAAGACGAAAAGCTTCGACCAATGCTAAAGAGCACATTGATGACGATGATGATGATGATGGTGACTCCAAGGTTGACACCGAAGTTGGAAGCATTGACGCGGCAGCTATGATCACGTCATACAGCCTCACCGGCTAGCGATGCTAATGCCGGAAAACGCGGAGCACAACCGAGCACGCTCAGGCGGACGTTCAATCGGACGATGAAGAGTGTCCAATGCATATGAGTGGGTACAGTCTGATCACGGAGAAGACATTGGTTATGGACTACGATGCCACCATGAATGGAGCGGATAAGATGGATCAACCACCCGGTATAGGAACTGAAGGACATGAGGAAGCCAGATATATATATATATACTTGCTAGCAAAAAAGTATAGCGTCTGCAATCGCAGTGAAACTAATCTGTTGTGCAAATCCTGCTGAGTCTCCTTGCACGCAGGGGAGTGTAACAAAAAGAAAAACTGTATTTGAAACATCCACACAATTGTAAATAGTACCACGGTTGCACACATTTGTAAATAGTTTGCGAAATTGTTTTGCCAAATTGTTACACTGTTGAATGTAAATAAACGTATTTTGCTATCAAAAAACACTTTTTCATTGTTGGTGGTAGTGTTTTACAGAAGCAAAGCACTGTTTAGGTGTTTGTGGCATCATTCATGGGAAAGAAAAGGTCTCAAATTCACTAGAGTGCATGAAATAATATCGTTTCACAAAAAGCTTGATTTCTCCATTTTTTGTTTCAAAACAGAGCATTTGGGTGAAACTAACCATTTTCTATTGTTGATTACTGAAAAACGGAATAAGGTCGAAACAAACTTTTTTGGGGGATGAAAGATGAGAGTCCAATCTTTCATTTGGTAGTATGTGTGTTTCCATAGTCCAAACACAAAATTTTCTGTGGACCTTGAAAGAGGCAAATTATTTATCCTCTTTTTCAACATGGTTAATATATGAAATAAAGAATTAAAAATGTTAATAATGTATAACAACCTTGAAAGATCAGTCAAAATGCTTAAATCGTCTGGCACTGACGGCATCCCTTTTCTGAAAACGTCTGGCAGTCAAAGAGTTAATATGTTATCTCATATTATGAGCTTTGAAAACATACCAACATTACCTTAAAATTAGCGCTTTGCCACCTTCCTCTTTATGGGTAAGACATCTGCATCTTCTCCTTCCCCGTTAAACCTGTGCCGAGTTATATTCTCTCTAACTAGTTGTTTTAATATTTGGATGTTGCGGAAGGTAGTTCACCTTAGCTCTCTTCGGATTCTTAGAAATTAATACTTTGTGGATGTTTGTTCACCTGACTGTTTCCTTACCAAGGAGTGTACACCAAGCTCTGGACAAGGTACACCGTGCCTTTTAAGTTTGAATAAGTAGTAAATTAGCCATTTGGTTTAGAAGACGCTGGCACCACCCGTACACCATTTGACTCGTTAAAAATGCTCTTCTATTTGCCTTACCAAATAAATATCCTGCAGCATGACACTTCTATGCTTGGTTTCCTGATGAAAGGAGTTACAATGAGAAGAACAAGTTACAAATAAACCTTATTAATTTCTATACAATTGCACTTAATTTACTTAACTTAAAAACTAAACCTAAGAAATATGCTATTCAATGTTCTATCCTCAACTGTTAAAACAGCCTGTTAAAAACAACTGAAATAACATCCATTCTTCATGTAAACACTCCTGTCTCGTTTCAGTGTAGTACGTTAGCTTACTAGCATATTAGCAACATAGCACACAAGCTTGCATTACCTCTCATTGCTAATAGGCCGTTAGGATTAGCAATTTAGCTTAAATGTTTAGGATTAATTTCTTCACTCAAACCACCTCTAAATACAACATATGCTTAGCGACCTAATTGACAATGGACATGGTGATACACCTTGACATTCCGTTGTTTTTATTTTAGTACAACTTTTACCTACCTGAAACACAGAACGCCGACACGTTTAGATTCCCGCTCATTACATGGCTCTCTGCAATTTGAGATTCTTCTTCTTCTACGCCGTGTGCGTGTGTGTGTCAGTCTGGCTAGTAAAATGGCCCGCCACCCGTTGGTGAAGCTGTGAAACAACGATCAAATAACATGTTTAAATAGGAATTCTGTACCTTAAAAAGTAGACATCATGAAAATCATAAATCAACTAGATGAAATTCAAATTGTATGAGATATATAATAGATATAACATAACTTGAGAAATCAATTTTTTTTTACATAATATACTGAGTATAAATTGCTACACAACACTATAAAAATGACATAATTTAAATTAAGCTCTGCACATTTTACAGTGCAAGTTTAATATTATTCCAGAACAATATAATATTTGGTACTAGTGATAATTTGGTACCTATTATTTGAGCATAATCTGTTCAATAAAATACAATATTGCCCACTAAAACATTTACCTTATAATCAGATTTCCATTAAATGTAAACAATTATCTTTTTCATATGAAACTGTTCATAGTTGTTTTGATTTGAGAAGTCCATTCATCCATCTTCTACGGCTTATCCGGGGTCAGGTCGCAGGGGCAGCAGCTTTAGCAGGGAAGCCTATACTTCATTCTCCCCAGCCACTTCAGCCAGCTCCTCCGACGGGATCCCAAGGCGTTCCCAGGCCAGCCAAGAGACATCGTCTCTCCAGCGTGTCCTGGGTCGTCCGCGGGGCCTCCCGCCGGTGGGACATGCCCGGAACACCTCCCCAGGGAGGCGTCCAGGAGGCATCCGAACCAGATGCCCGAGCCACCTCAACTGGTTCCTCTCAACGCGGAGGAGTAGCGGCTCGACACTGAGTCTCTCCCAGATGACCGAGCTTCTCACCCTATCTCTAAGGGAGAGCCCGGCTACCCTGCGGAGGAAACTCATTTCGGCCGCTTGTATCCGGGAACTTGTTCTTTCGGTCACGACCCACAGCTCATGACCATAGGTGAGGGCAGGAACGTAGATCGACCAGTAAATCGAGAGCTTTGCCTCTCGGCTCAGCTCCTTCTTCACCACAACGGACCGATACAGCGTCCGCATCACTGCAGACGCTGCACCGATCCGCCTGTCGATCTCCTGCTCTAACCTACCCTCGCTTGTGAACAAGACCCCAAGATACTTGAACTCCTCCACTTGGGGTAGGATCTCATCCCTCGACCCGGAGAGGGCACTCCAACCTTTTCCGACTGAGGACCATGGTCTCGGATTTGGAGGTGCTAATCTTCATCCCAATCGCTTCACACTCGGCCGCGAACCGCTCCAGTGAGAGCTGGAGATCATGGCTTGAAGAAGCCAACAGCACCACATCATCTGCAAATTACCATTTGCAGATTTGAGAAGTGTTATATTTAATGTTTATGCGTTTGAGGTTGAAACAAAACTGGTCAGACAAAATAAGATTAAATCTGATCGACCAGTGAGTGCACCTAACTAAATAAGATGGCATTAAAACTAATAACTAATATAGGGAAAATCTGGACAACCACACACACCAGTGTCTGTCAAGTCAGTAGCTGTGTCAATATAAAGCCATAAAATGTCAAAAGTAAAACATAGGGAAATAAAATACTTACTCTTGAATCGCTACAAATAAATGGCTAAAGCATGTTCACCTTCGAAGAACTTCTCTCTGGGATGTTCATGAAAGTTCATTCGCTGAATTTACACATAAACTTTGACTGTTTGACCAAAAACATATTGATGTGTGTGTGTGATGATGTGATAAAATTCTTCTTTTATTTGTGATGCAAAATCAGGCTGTGTAGGGAAAATTTTTGTAAATTGATTTCTGGGCCAGATTTGTCACTCAACAACTGGCCAACATCTGGTTTGCCAGAGTCAAGCCAGTGCCCCTGGGCCATGTTCGGTCTACATGCCTTATGCCAGTGCCAACTGAATGCCACCTGTGTCGGACTTATGCTAAATGTGAGCCACATGTCTTTGTTGACTGGGAGGAGTCGCTCCTTGCTTCAACATTATGTCTATCAGAATTTTAAAACTACTAATTTGATCACCCAGAGCCGTAATTTTAATGGCTTGAGCTCTGGTAATGATGTAATTGCTTAAAATTATTACACGTAAATACAAGCCGTTTGAATAGCTACTAAAACAATTTTGTTTATTACATTTTTTTATGTGAATGTAAATTATGTATTGTCGCTCCTCTCCCGAAACTACTGGAGCCCACACAGTACCCCCCTCGTCCCTATGAGTCTTCTGCCCAGATTTAGTCATAACTGTTTTAATTTCCTTATTTCCTCAGTAGAGCTTTGTTCTGCAGATCTTTGTGAGTGTTATCGCAATTTCTGCCAGGTGCAGTCATGACTGAAAAACCTCCTCTCTTCCTCAAATGGGCTTTTGTTTTGTGTCTGAATAGTGTCCTTGAATGTTATCGTGTAGGAAAATATCTACTCCACAACAATTGGTGACCCCAACGTGATTTCGGGCTGAGGTGTTAATCAACAGACAGAACATCTGGCGCCAAAGTAATTAAAAGGTAAGAGGACATTTATCCTCCTAGTTGATTTTCTGTTTATTGACTACTCTGAGACCTGTTTTCATGTCATTTAATTTGTGACCAAATTGTATATGAGATCTAAGTGAACAGATATGAGTAAATCTAAAACACAAAGTTGTTTTGTTCCATTACGGAACCCTAGAAACAAGAAATCCTTGTTTTTTGATTTTACTAAGACATTAAATATACAAGGGGGTTTCGTTCTATTTTAGAATCCTAGAAACTGAAGTCCTTGTATATGGTGTAACGTTACGAATAAATAAGCGCATAAGAAATAAGAGGAATAAGAGAATATAAAGTTCGAGTGGTTTTGATAAATTAAGATTCGAGTGCTTTTGTTTGGTCCTAGTCAAGCATTTTTGAAATAAGAGGAATAGTTCGACCACTTCTGAGAAATTAAGGCTCAGACACTTTTGTTTGGGAACAAGCAAGTGTCTTTGAATAAGGAAAAAGAGAAGGCCTATGTGAAACTGTGGTACCACAAAATACGTCAATGAAGTAACAAAAATAAAATAATAAATAATAATAATAAATAATAATAATAAATAAGTAAATAAATAAGTAAATAAATAAATAAAACAAAATGAAGGGAGAATTTGATAGGGAAAGTGAATGGTTCAATTTGCGGCAAATACCAAACCATTCTGAATGAGTGTGTGATCGAGAATGATACAGGAATGCATGTGACTGTGCGGGGAGTGATAGAGAGAACGGGGGGAGTGAGAGAGAACAGTTTAAAAAAAGGGAGTGGCTGAGAAGTGTTGCAGGAATAGATGGTTTCCTTCTTCAACTGCGTGTTTGGTGACATTAATGAGAGAAGTGGAAAAAAAAACTTGTGTTGGAGCAGCGGCGGCTCTGAAATTAGAAGTGAAAAAAAGAAAAACTAAACTAACAGGTTGTCTACAAAAGGGAGGATGAGAGAGAATGATAAGAAAGTTGTGGAAATGAGTCGAGAGCAAGAATTGAGGCGCTGCGGAACACGCAGCTACAGGCCCTTCGAATGAGGAAGTGAAAAACAGGTTGTACATTGCTCAGTTATAGAATTAAGTAGCAGAATTAAAGTGTCATGTCTAGAATCTTTCAGGTGCCCACCCTGGACCGAACCAGAAGTCCTAAAAGACCCCGAAGAATCTTCCAAAGGTGCAGCTTTTCCTCCTCATCGGCCTGTGACTCATTCCCAAATCTTGCAGGCACCCATGTTAGCTAAAGTTGACCCGTCCACTGATAACACTGTTTTACAATCCTTTCTCTCCCGCTGATGTGAGTGTGTTTTGATGCAGAAACTTCCGCCTATGCAATCTGGTGGTGCCAATTGGCTTCAAGCAGTGCAGAGAGCAAATGTTAATAGCAGGTGATATCCGTGTTCTTTTTACACAATTATGTCCGCTTTTATAGTTGAATATTTTAATGTAAAATGTAGTTTTTTAATTTTTTTAATTTTTTATTTTTTATTTTTCTCTCCCTGATAATTAGGCTCTTACACGAGAAAATTACATAACCTTGTCGTCTTAGACCTTGGTTTCCCCTCCCTGAGTGTGTTATTTCAAATCTGGTGTTCGCTCTCAAAGCAGATGAGGAGGTCGCGGCTTTTGTTGATCGGGCCCTCACTGATTATACTCTGAAAACAGGACACGCCCCTACGGCCTCCACCTTGCATTCACAAGTGATCCGAACAGCCATTTTGAAGGGCTTTCCCAAGTCTGTGGCACAGGCCATGGAGGCCAATCCGGATCTTCCCGATGTTGAGGTTGACCGGTAGTTGTCACATCTTAAACATCATTTGAGGAGACATGCTAAAGAGTCTAAGGTAGACAAACACAAAAGTACATAAACACAACTTGCTATGTTGCAGTTGCAAAATTTGAAAAAGCAGGAAGAAAAACTCTTGCTGTGATCTCCCTCTGTCGATTCCGAGTGCATGATGTATCAAGCAGGTTCATTCATGGGTCAAGGTGCGCCCCCTGGTAGCCGTAACATGTGCTTCAATTGTGGATGGCCTGGTCATTGGGCCCGCGATTGCAGACAGCGACCTCAAGCGTCTGGTTGGAGAGGCAGAGGCCAACAAACTGCACATGGCCACAATCGAGAGAGAGCAACCGCAGCCGGTGCCAAAACAACAGGATCCACAATGGTGGTGCCCTGAATCCACATGCTCAGTGACTGTTCAATGTTTTTCACAGACTCTTCCATTCTTTTGTGTTTGCACCTAACTGTCCAGTCAATCTTTTGGGCAGAGATTTCCTCATCGCCACATGCCGTATCATCAAATGCAGACCTGATGGACTTATTCTAGAATTTCCGGATGATAACACCTACTGCTGCTCTGCCTCCTCTGCCTCCTCTGCCTCCAGTGCCACCTCCCGGTTCCCACTTGTTGAACAACGCCCTGTGCCATGCGCCACTGCCAACATCTACTGGGCAAGAGTAAATATTGACTCCAGTGGTTGGCTCAAAGCTGAGCTCTCTGGTCACCTTGAGTTCATAACCGCAGATCTTATGATATGGTAACTGATTGTATGCATTGCACTCTGTACTATGACAGATCAGGGGATGAGATCTCTAGCGAGGCATTTTAGGAAATTGAAAACAACATGTGGGAATTGAACATGGGTTATTTGTTTGCAGGCAAACCAGGTGTCGCCTTTTCGGTGTCCCTGAGACCTGAACAACTCCCACATGTCTCCTTGATGGTCTCGCCTCAGCACGCAGCGAAGGATCTCGGTCCGTTTGTCCTGGCATCCACAAAGGCCACTGATTGGAAAAAAATATTTCACTCTTAATTGCTCTATTTCCCATCACTTGATGCTTATTGGATTTAGTCTAACTGTTAGAGTTAGAGTTAGTTAGAGTTTTACCCACTGTTAGAGTGGGTAAAAATGCGTTAGACTCTAACACATTTTTACCCACTTCCGTTTTGGAGCACCAGCTTCTGGATAGGCACCATGGATGTGAAACAACCGACAGCGATTTTGCTGGTTACCTTCTTGATTTCTTTTCCACATCGCTGTGGTCCATGGATCCAAATGATGTTGGTCTCTGTAACGTCTCACCTGTTTTGTTTCAGATGAAACCAGGACAAATATATGTTCCCCAATACTCTGTAAAAGAGGCTGGGATGATTGGCTTTTTTGGAAACAATTGACGGTTTGCTTAAAGCAGGAGTATTGTGTGAAATTCCCGGCTCTGAATATAACACGCCTATTTAACCTGTTGAGAAGAAAGATACTGGAAAGTTTCGCATGGTCCATGACCTGCGAGCGATTAATCCTTCCGTCTTAACTCCTACTTTGTCTGTCCCGAACCCTCACTCGGCATTGTCCCAAATTACATCAACCCACACTCATTTCACTTGCATTGACCTGGCTAATGCTTTCTTTTGCATTTGTTGAAGAAAATAATATTTTTCCTTCCGTGCGTTTGTTTTCTTTCGGGTAGTGAGAATGTTGGTTATCCGAATGCAGGCTGGAGATCGATGAACAGTCACTTTGAAGCTTTTATTTCTACAGAATATTCCGGACACAAGCGAGTTTACAGAACACAGCTGCAGCTTCTCGCAAGTGTGTAGTTACAGCGGACTCACAGCATTCTTATACTATCTTGAAAGGAAGTATCACAAAGCCCCCAAACCCCCAGGAAACAGCCCCCAGCCATGAGTTAAGACTTTTACAGCATTCAATACACATGACGACAGCCGGAAGTAGATAAGACTTTTACAGCATTCAATACACCTGACGACACGAGCAGAAATTGCGACAGCACTTACAAAAACACATCCACAGATAAAAGTTCTACTGAGGAAATAAGTAAATTAAAACAGTTATGACTAAATCTATGCAGAAGACTCTCTTCAACCCTTCTCCGACACAAGCAGATAAACATTTCAGAGAAAAATCTCAGTCAGCACAAAGAGCTGAAATGTTGGCATTGACAGCAGCTCTCAGATTGGCAGAAAACCAGTCAGTAAATATTTACACAGATTCGGCGTATGCACAAATGACAGTTCATGTTGCATTAAAAGAATGGTAGCGAAACGATTTCCAAACTGTAACCGGTAGACCCATTAACTCTTTGACTGCCAAAAACGTTAAATAACGTTTAATAAAATCCTACGGTGGACCGCCAAAGACGTTAAAAGACGTTCACTATGGTTTTTTTTGTTTTTTTTTTTTGGAAACGGGTGGAGGAAAGCCTTGGCTGAAAGTATCAAGCAGATCTAGTTAGTATAATGCCTATTTTTGGGCACTAGATGGCAGCGATGACTCTCTTTAGACAAGATTGGGTAGGCGTCAGTAGAAGACATGAGGCGGAGCTAGAGTGTTGAGGGGAGAATGACTGAGGAAGCGAAAATGGCGACCGGTTGCAAGCAGCTCACGCTTGAGCATTTTTTTCAAAGACGAAAAGCATCAACCAATGCTAAAGAGCACATTGATGACGACGATGATGATGATGGTGACTCCGAGGTTGACGCCGAAGTTGGAAGCGTTGACGCGGCGGCTATGATCACGTCATACAGCCTCACCGGCTAGCGATGCTAACGCCGGAAAACGCGGAGCACAACCGAGCACTTCTGCACGGACGTTCAATCGGATGACGAAGAGTACCCCGAGTCCAATGCATATTCATCGGAAGAGTGGGTACAGTCTGATCACGGAGAAGACACTGGTTATGGACTACGATGCCACCATGAACAGAGCGGATAAGATTTAATCAGAACATCTCTTACCACCTGGTATAGGAACTGAAGGACATGAGGAAGCCAGACGTAACACCACCGTAACGTCACCGTATCATGATCCTGAGAATAGACTTGATGGCAACATGGCCAAACACACACTGCAGTATATACTTGCTATTCCCTGGAAAAAAAGTCCGGCAAGAAAGTGTAGCATCTGCATGCGAAGGGGCAATCGCAGTGAAACTAATTTGTTGTGCAAATCCTGCTGCGTCCCCTTGCATGCAGGGGAGTGTTACAAAAAGAAAAAACTCTATTTGAAACATCCACACAATTGTAAATAGTACCACGTTTGCACACATTTGTAAATAGTTTGCCAAATTGTTTTGTCAAGTTGTTACACTGTTGAATGTAAATAAATGTATTTTGCTATCAAAAAACACTTTTTCATTGTTGGTGGTAGTGTTTTACAGAAGTAAAGCACTGTTTAGGTGTTTGTGGCATCATTAGTGGAAAAAAAGGTGTCAAATTCACTAGAGTGCATGAAATAATATCGCTTCACAAAAAGCTTGATTTCTCCGTATTTTGTTTCAAAACAGAGCATTTGGGTGAAACTAACAATTTTCTATTGCTGATTACTGAAAGACGGAATAAGGTAGAAACAAACCTTTTTTTCTGATGAAAGATGAGAGTCCAATCTTTCATTTGGTAGTATGTGTGATTCCATAGTCCAAACACAAAATTTTCTGTGGACCTTGAAAGATCAGTCAAAATGCTTAAATATAAAATTATTCATAGAACATACATTACTCAATATATGATGAAGAAAATGGGACTCTCAGACTCCGACATTTGTCTCCAATGTTTAGAAAACACTACAGACACTTATGTTCATGCTTTATGGTTATGTACTCCGGTTATGTATTTCTGGACTAAACTCTTAGAAAAACTTTCCGCTATTTTGGACTGTAGTATACCTTTATCTCCAAACTTGTGTTTGCTAGGTGACCTAACAACAACTGACTTACCACATAAACAATTTCAATCTACACTTGTAGCCCTTACTATCGCTAAAAAAACAATTCTTGTTAACTGGAAAAATAAACAAACTCTGAATATCGACCAATGGTCTAACCTCCTCATAAATCACATTTTAATGGAAAAAATATCTGCCTCAAATAAAAAACAAATATCAAAATTTATAGAAACATGGTCTACGTATATAGAATTTTTTAACCTAATTCTGGTTACTTAATTCTGTCTGTTAGCGAGAGCCACTATATCGTGATAACTTTCTTTGATGTTTCTGCATTTGGCAATTTATTATTATATTATATTATTAGTATGGGATTTTTTTTAATGGGCTTTAGGTGAACTGATGAATACACACACGCACGCACGCACACACACACGCACATACACATACTCACCCACACACAAAAAATAAATAAATAAATAAATAAATATATATATATATATATATATATATATATATATATATAT
>NC_135446.1:3655646-3688146 GCF_051991255.1 Vanacampus margaritifer
ACGGATGCAGGAGTGGATTTGTCATACCTGTGACAACCATCTGTTCAGAGGTGACATGCCTTGTTTGGAGTAAGAATTCAATTTCAATAGATTAATCCACATTGTTTTCAAAAATCGAACATACTCTTGCAAAGAACATTTTTACTTGACTACCACTTGAATGGGACAGTTTGCAGAGGTGGGCACGCCAATGAATTTTGGGTGTCTGTCATTCATCAATTGTCAAGAGTTGGGACACCCTTCCGCCATTGTCAATTATTTCAAATCGAACCAAACTGTCATTCTCAATCTACTGTCCGTCTGTCGCCAGTCTATCATTGGTGGCTTGGTTGAAGCACTCAAGTCAAAGAGTGTGTCTGGACACAGCAGAAGGAACAAAGCAGCTTTAATGATAGCTCAACTTAGATTTACAAACCTTTTACACTCAATGAGCCCGCTCGTCATTCTGACAATACTATCTTTTCCTCAATAATGTCACCACATATAGTATGTGCACACGCTAGTAACTGCTGCAAATATTGCCGTGCATGGCCCATGGACTCGATACTTCCCCTTTTTAGGACCCTTAGCTGTTCAGTAACCTGCCTGAATTCAAATGGTGCACTGACGGATCACCCTTAGCTGTCCAACAACGTGTCTTATGTCAAATAAACAAACAGCTGGCTTAGAACTGGTGCGGACCAGGAGAATCCGACTGTTTGATTAAAACAAAGCATCGCGATGGCCCGAGGCGGGTGTTGACGCGATGTGATTTCTGCCCAGTGCTCTGAATATCAAAGTGAAGAAATTCAATGAAGCGCGGGTAAACGGCGGGAGTAACTATGACTCTCTTAAGACCGGAGGCTGGATATATGCGGATAGTGGAATATATGGAAGTCATAATGCCTAATTGAGATTCCTAGCTGCCCGGGCCCGGCAAGTTTGCCTCTGCCCTGAAAGCTAAATAAAAACGTATGACTGGCATTCGTCCAAGGTTTTGGATCTCATAGTGAAGAAATTCATAAACCTGGGTAAACGGCCAAAATGAACAAGGCTCCCTTGGGGTAGCTACCTCCCCGTGGTGCCCGCCGGGCAACAAATGATGTACCACGTTATTTGCCCAAAAGCTGCCCCTAGGGGTGTTGGGAAGGACCACCATCATCTTGAAAAGAGTGGTCCTAGGACGGGAACTGGATCGGTCCCTTCCGAAATTAAATGATTTTATGGGGGGGAGATATGGATCATCTCCCTCTGAAAAACTGGTCCTAGGAAGGTAATATGGACCACTTCCTTTCGAAATAAAGTGGTCTGCTAACACTCATGGAAATGTCTCTTATTGAAAATAACGGCCAGGATAGCCGTTCTGGTGTACCAAAATCGACCGGGCCGCAGCTCGGAGAGGGGCTGTTGCCTGTCGGGCGACCTCCCACGTGTTTGGAGTTGGACACGTGACATGCGATCAGATCAACCAACCCCGCAGGCTGGAGACTCCACCGCGGGCCACTGGCGAAGGAGTCCCTCAGGAACAGGCAAGCGTAACAGTCGGTTTCAGTGGCGGAAACTCTCTGGATGGAAAGACCATGTCAACAAACACACAGGCCCAGGGAACGCGCCAACCGTTCCGAGAGAGCGGGTGGACCGCGGTTGGTCATGGCCCTGGGCGACCCTCAGTGGGGATTGAATTAGGAACCTTGGAAGACTCGATAGTGAGAGCAGAGTCTAAAGAGGTCGTGAAGTCTACACAGCCTGGTCAAGTTGAAAAAAAAAGGAATAATATTTGAAGACAAGAGTGGGCCAAGGAGCCTCAACAAGAACAAAATCCCTGAACTCAGACAGAAAAAGACGATCTCCCCCAAGAAAGTGGCTGCGCTCTTGCCTCTGACGTCCGGGGGGGGGGGGGGGGGGTCGTCTGCTGTCTAGGGTGCATGTTGGAGGTGTGGGGGAGCTTGCGAGGCATCTCGCCTCGCGGCATCGTCATGCTTTTGTCACGTACTGTACATGTGTCGTAAGTGTAGGTTGAGCAACACCAATAGGCACCCCATTGCGTGCCATGTCCCTAAATGTGCGGCTGTGGTGGGTAAGAAGAGTGCAACTCACGGATTTCCATGTGATATCTGTGACCGCCGATTCCAGAAGGCTGTTGGTGTCTCCCAGTATAAGCGGCACGCTCACCCGGAGGAATGGCTCAGGATCGTTGGGGAAAGGAGTGAAGGGAAAAGGAGATTTGAGGACGAATTTATTCCCGAGAAAGGCAACTAACCAGGTGAGGGATGATACAAGGTCTCTGTGTGGTGACATGGCAAGCTACGGTCGAGAGGAGCGACAACTGGGTCGGGAAATTGATGCAGAATTGTCGACTGATGCGGTCCTGCCTAAAACACCCCCGGATCTGGTGGCGACCAGAATCCGTGAGGAGATAGAAAAAGGGGGTGATGGAAAAAATGGCGAGGAGCTCAAGGCCGTAGCTGTTATGGTCAGGGATGTTGATCAGAAGCCTGAACTGATTGAGACCTTGGCATTGGACCTAATTAGGTCGCTGGGGTGGGGGGGTGGGGGGTTCAGTCTGTGGAGCATCCAAAAGGGCGTAGGGTACCTGTTCGAATCCGGCCTCAGAAAAAAGCAGGGGCGAGGCGTCTCGCCCAGAAGAAAAGGCAGTATCACGAACATCAGCGTATGTATGCTAAAGAACGGCCTGGGCTTGCTCCTCGTGTGCTGGACGGGGCAGCAAACCCGGAATGTACCTTGCCGATGGAACTGGTGGACGAAGCATTTCGTGCAAGATGGGAGTCGGTGAGGCCATTCCATGGTCTGGGTCAATTTCGTTCAGGTGAAGGTGCGGACAACGAGGTGTTCTGCAAGCTCATCTTGGCGGTCGAAGTCATGGTCAACCTGACCAAAATGAAGAAAAAAGCTGCCGCGGGACCAGACAGGATCAGCAGACAGGCTCTGATTAGCTGGGACCCGTGAGGTCGGCAACTGGCGAGGCTGTTTACGACGTGGTTGGTGCGTGGAGTCATCCCCAGGGCTTTCAAGAAGTGCAGGACGCGGCTGCTACCCAAGACTTTTGACCCTGTCGAGCTGGGTACGGTCTCAGGGTTGAGACCAGTGACTATTGGGTCGGCAGTGGCGGGGCTGTTTAGTCGCATCATGACGATGAGGCTATCGCGAGCGTGTCCGATTGATCCTAGGCAGCGTGGCTTCGTGGAGGCCTCGAGCGGGTGCGCCGACAACCTGCTAATCCTGGACCGATTAATCAGGTGCTCGAGGGTGGAAGCGGTACCGCTGGCAGTTGTGTTTGTGGATTTCGCGAAGGCTTTTGACTCAGTGTCCCAAGAGAATATCCTGTGCGCTTTGGGGCATCGGGGCGTGGACAAGCACGTTATCGAGTTGCTCCGGAACTCGTATGTAGATTGCTCGACCAGCGTGGGCTGTGGGGGCGCCTATACCCAGCCCGTAAGGATGGAGGTTGGAGTCAAGCAAGGTGACCCAATGTCACCACTGCTATTCAACCTTGCTATGGACTCTCTCATCCATAGTCTCAAACGCTCAGGACTTGGACTACACTGGGACGATCGTCAGATCACCACGCTTGCCTTTGCCGATGATCTGGTCTTGGTGAGTGACTCAAGGGAGGGCATGAAGGGGAGCCTGGAGCTAGTCTCGGAATTTTGCCATCTTACAAGACTCTCCGTGCAGCCCAGAAAATGCTATGGTTTCTGGATGGAAGGAAGCATGATAGGTGATTGCAAGCCATGGGTAATCAATGGAAGTGATATCCAAATGATTGGTGCGGGTGAGTCAGTTGGCTACTTGGGAGTCCAGGTAGGACCGGGAAAAGGCATTATTCCTAAAAACCCTAATCAGGATATGCAGATATGTCTGGAAAGAATCTCTAAGGCGCCCCTGAAGCCCTCACAGTGCACGAAAGTTCTAAACTCATTTGCCCTCCCTAGGCTTATTTATCAGGCCGTTCTAGGGAAGGTTAAAACAACAGCGTGCTTTAAGGAAAAAAAGAAGCTCTATCAGAAGAATAGATATAACAGTGATTCTGCTTTTAAGGCAAAACGGCAGCAATATCTGATTGGCAAATACCAACACAATCTTGCTTTTCAGCAAAAGCAGAAGATGTTGATGAAAAGGTACGTAGGAGAAAAGTACAGAAAGGACCTTTCTTTTCAAAGTAAACGAAAACATTACTTGCGAGAGAGGTACAGGAAAGACATTTCTTTTCAATGTAAACATAAACATTACTTGCGAGAGAGGTACAGGAAAGACATTTCTTTTTAATGTAAACATAAACATTACTTGCAAGAGAGGTACAGGAAAGACATTTCTTTTCAATGTAAACATAAACATTACCTGCGAGAGAGGTACAGGAAAGACATTTATTTTCAATGTAAACATAAACATTACTAGCGAGAGCGGTACAGGAAAGACATTTATTTTCAATGTAAACATAAACATTACTTGCGAGAGAGGTACAGGAAAGACATTTATTTTCGATGCAAACATAAACATTACTAGCGAGAGAGGTACAGGAAAGACATTTATTTTCAATGTAAACGGAAAAATTATGTGCAAGAGAGGTACAGAAAGGATATATCTTTTCAAAGTGAACAGAAAAATTGCATGCGAGAGAGGTACCAAAAAGATTCAGCTTTCAGGCTTTCTCATATTAGGCGCTGTATACAAAACAAAAAGGACAGGCGTGGTTCAAATGCACTGCAACGTATTCGCCACAAGTTAAATTGTGCTGTGAAAATAAAAAATGAATATAGTCGCATCATTCCCCAGTGTCAGGAAATTGAGCAGGATCAGGCAAACTGTGTAGTAGACGTCTCTGTGGAAATTAAGCAGGCACTCATAGATCGAGAAATGGAAGCCACCATCGCTTCTTTCCGGGAAAGGGTTCGGCATGGGCTGACGTCTATCTGCACAGTGTGCCACCGTGCGCTTTTCCCCAATCAAGTAAAGCATTGCAAACGAGCCCGATGCACCAAAAATGGTAATGTGACGTTTGCGTGTTTGACAGGCCAGTTTGTTCACGCTTGTAGTTGCCCGGCCCCATGTACCGTTCCTCAAGAACGGATGCAGGAGTGGATTTGTCATACCTGTGACAACCATCTGTTCAGAGGTGACATGCCACGCCAGGCGGTGGCAAATAACTTGGCACTGGCACCCATTCCCGAAGAGCTGTCGGAATTAAATGTACTTGAACGACAGCTAATTGCAAAAATCATCCCTTTTGCAAAGATTGTTGCGTTGCCCAAAGGACAGCAAAGGGCCGTACACGGTTCTGTGGTGTGCGTTCCATCAGAGATGGAAGCCACAGTGAACTCCCTCCCAAGGCCGTGCAGTGAGGCCCAGCTTCTCCAGGTGAAGCTGAAGCGCCGCATTGTGTACAAAGGTTACCAGCAGTTTTACACTGTCAACATGACAAAGGTCTTGGCAGCACCAAGGATACTGAAATGCATTCATCCAGAATACAAAACTGTATCTATAGATGAAAGCGCTCAGTTTGAAAGTCTCCAAGAAGAGGAAGACGAGGGGGTAGGAGAAGAGAACATCCCTGAGGCCGATGCACAGCCAGAGAGCAGCAACACGCCCGCAAACAAAGAGCAACAGACTCCCCAAGAGAGCAAAGAGGAACTCAGGCCGGGCTTGACACTCGACACCTGTATGCGGCCTCCTGACATCGCGCAGGAAAAGCTGCCACATGGGGACGGCATATTTAGCATTGCTCCTGCCCAAGGAAATAAACCGGTGGGATTTTTTTGCCGTGCCACACCTGGAAGCCATGGCCTTTCCTGTTCAGTTCCCAACAGGACAGAACACACTCGATGAGGCGAGAGAAATTAAGCTGTCACCTAGTTTGTATTTCAATGCGAGGCTATTCTCCGTTGACACTCGATTTGCCAAAGATCAAAGTTACCTTTTCTTTGCGCAGTTTGTGACAGAAACACATCTGGCCACCAAGAGCATGTCCATTCAGGCATGCAAGGGGAGAGCCCTAACTTGGGATGGGAGGAAAATTTCAAACCGGATGCTTCAGGACAAAGATGAACTGGAGAAGCTCATCCAAAAAGAGGATGCAATGCGCTTCATGCAGCCCTTGAGAGGCACACCGGCCTTTTGGGATTGTGCTCTTAGGGACCTCCATGCGATGACCAGGCAGTTGGGCAAGCCGACATTCTTCCTTACCTTTTCTGCTGCGGAAATGAGATGGCCTGAAGTAATTGATGTCGTCAAAGTGCAGCAAGGCGAACAAGGGGACTTTTCCCATCTCGACTGGAATGCCAAATGCGATGTTCTTTGCAGCAATCCAGTCACAGTGATGCGCCTTTTTGAGAAAAGGATGGATGCTCTTATGGCATTCATCCTGTCTCCTGCGCAGCCCCTCGGTCCGGTAGAAGACCACTTCTATCGTGTAGAATTTCAAGCCAGAGGAAGTCCGCACGCTCACACGCTGCTCTGGATTAAGGGTGCGCCAGTCATCGAAGAACCTGACCCCAGATGTTGTCAAGAAGCTATTGACTTCATCGACAATTACATAACTTGCAAAATACCAGACCCAATTGAGGACCCTCAACTGCACGACATTGTCACCAGCGTTCAGGCACATAGCAAAAACCACACAAAGTCTTGTCGGAAAGGAAATGTTTCTTGCGGATTTGGGTACCCCAAATTGCCGATGGACGAAACCACCATCACGTTTCCATTCCACACGGAGGCTGAAGATGTCGCAACGGACAAGAGTGTGGAAGGCCAGCATGGGAAGCAGGCGGCCAAATCGGCTCGCCTCACCGAAAAACAAAGGGAGTCTAAAGAAGAGCTCAAACGCATCAGAGAGATGCTCATGGATGCGGATGTCCCGCAGGACTTGCCGGAGCTTCTCAAAAGGGCCAATATGACGATGGACAGCTACAAGGACAGCGTCACTAATCTGACCTGGTATATGTCATTTAAGCGCTGCCTTATTTTGAGCAGTGTTGTATGAAGGTACTTTTAATCAGTGTGCTTTTCTGTTAGCAGAACATCGTGCATTTGGGCTTGAATGTTTAGTTTGTCCTTATTGTGATTGTGACTACAACACAATGAAAAGTGTTGGTGTCAGTCAGCAACTGCGGTGGTAAGTGATGAACTGCGATGGTAAGTGAGGAACTGCGATGGTAAGTGATGATTGATTACTGAATTGATCTAGGCAAACATGGAACACTCATTTTTTATTTTCACATGCAATACAGGTGGATGGAGCACAGCAAGGGGCGCTACTTGACATGGCCAAGGATATCAAGGTTGTTATGTCCGGTACAACTGGTGGAGAGAAAAGATGAAAAAAGGGATCCCACAAACGTAGACCAAAATGAGGACGAATACAATTTATTTATTTACAGAAAAAAGTTTGTTGAACTGGAGCTCAAGCAGTCCCCTGATTGCCAATGTGCTGCAGGTGCGGTGCAACAGGACACGCCCACCCCACCGGCCTTCAGGCACTGAAACAGAACAGAGGGCAGAACCATAACACCGGTTACTCACATAACTTCACCCTGATAATTTAACCACTTTGAAATTGGTCATTTAATCTTGTCTACTGTTTAATTCTACAGGATTCCTCACTGAAAAACGTCACATGTGTATTGGCTGAGTATTTAGATTAAATTTTAACTCTTCAGTTTTGCTGAATATTTTCTAACAACTTTGTGTGCTCAGGAAACGATGAAGATGCTGTGTAAGAAAGACCCAAAACGGCTCTTTTAAGAGCCATTTACATGTACTTTGGAGTAACATTCCTCCAATATTGATCAGCACCAACATGTCTTTTAATATGCAATGTCAAATTTAAACACTGTGCATTCATACTGTATTTGCTCCATGATACAGTATATTGCATTTTATATTTTAGTTATTGGATTACACTACAAGCAAATAAAGCACTTGGCAAGAAATTAAAATAATTTCCTATTGATATGACTAAAATGTCAATCAAGACATAAGGGAAGCCACGTAATTACACATGTAATAACTGCATTTATTCTTTTTTAAGCAGTTATTACAAATTGTCCTGGACTCTAGTCCTGCTGACACAGATTGAGAGGTAAAGTACACCAAGATTTGGCACCTTGCAAGAGTCAGCAGTCCTATTAAAAATTTCCGCGGACATTTTTCTAGTTTGAATATTATTATTATTGATATATATTAGAGATGGGACGTTTGACACTGAGACTCCGGAGCATGTGTTAGCCGAGTGAGACAGGCTGCTCGAAACAATGTATCAAAAGCCCCGATCAAACCTCCGTGATCACGTGCTGATGACGTATGCGGCTTTATGCGCGCTAATGAGATACCGGAAATTACGTAACTGATTCAAACCTTTTGGCGCGGTGTCAGCTTCACAGCCAGAGAAGAAGCCGCTTGAAGCCGAACACAATAGAGCAAATATTGTTCTTGAATAAGAACTTGTAAAACAAAACAAAAAAGAAAAGTTGGGCACAAGCACAATTCCCTCATGTAGATATTTGCTTCACTTCATGTTCACCTGGAAAAGTTAGTTATTCGGTATGTTTCCAACAAAAGTACTCCCACAATGATGCATTTACAGTTTCCAATTATGCATTATTTTTAAATCGTGTGTAGAAGATACAGGCTTGACCCAAGTATTTTCCACCGGGTTGCTATAAGCGCTTCTCCAAGACCCTCAGTCACATCTCCCAAAGACTGATGTTGAAATACTTGTCATCTGGCTTCACAGCGCTCTTGTGTCATATCCAAATCATGTTTATAAAAATCTAATGAGTAACAGGACATCACATTGAACCATAGTACTGGTACAGTGTCAAAATATTGCAACACTTCCATGATCATTAGACAGACACAAATGTAAGACTGAATGTACTGGTGTTATGTTGGAATATGAATCAATCAGGCGAATCACTGTGAAGATTATAGCTGCTATGACGTAAGACTGAATGTACTGGTGTTATGTTGGAATATGAATCAATCAGGTGAATCACTTTGAAGATTATAGCTGCTATGACTGCAGCTGACCACCAGAGGAATATGAATCAATCAGGCGAATCACTTTGAAGATTATAGCTGCTATGACTCCAGCTGACCACCAGATGTCACCGGTATGATCTATCTTACGGGGCTTTGAAACTTCAACTCTTTTTCCAAATCAATCAGCCGAAAGCCTCAAATGCTTCACAAGGCTTCATTGTCCCATCTCTAATGTATGTATATATATATATATATATATATATATATATATATATATATATATATATATATTTTTTTTTTCTTTTTTCTTGATGAGCCTGCATATAGTGTTCAACAGCGCCAGCTGGTGGGTCCCGGTCCCAAATGCAGAGACCTCACTGGATACGATGCATGTCTTTTAAAGAGTTTGTGTCATGTTTAGATTCTGTTTTCCTTGTGGTCTTCCTTGGTCTTGTTAAGTGTGATCCTGCCCTTCCTCGTGTTAAACAATCAGTGCCCTCAGCCACTTGTGTCTTGCCCCAGGTGTGTCTTGTTGTGTCTGTGTGTTTAGTCTGCTGTCTCCCCTCTGTGTCGGTTCATTGTTTTTCCCCATGTCATGCTGCCCGTTCTTTGCCTCGTCTTTTCCCCATGTCATGCTGTTCGTTTTTGCCTAGTTGTTCCCCCATGTTTTGGTTCATGTTTTGGTTCTAGTTTTGGTTTATCTTCGAATTTGGAAGATCACCTTTTGTTTGTAAGTAATTAAAATTCCTTTTTTTTGATTGAACCTCTACCTCCTCGCCCTGTCTTGCCGCATTTGGGTCCTCAAGCTCCCCATCCTGACAGTTTGTAGCTTTAATTTTTTAGCCTCGACATCAGCCACTTTGACGGAAAACAATCAAGACAAAATAAAATGTATTTGCTAGGTACACATTTTTACAGTGCACAATACAAAGTTCAAATAGCTGCTAACAAAATAGCCACTGACATAGTTTAGCTTGTCTGCCAAAACAAGTAGCTGTCCACATCCAACATGCATGTATCAAATTAGCTAGGTCTTGAGGTGTGTGGAATTGCAGGTAGTAAACTTATTGATTCACAAACTTTTATACAAATACACTCGTGACTTTTTGGTCATTGCCAGGTCATTTTTCGTTGCTTAAGGTCCAAGAGCAGCTCCTCAGTCCATCAAACATCTCTTTCACCCGTTGCAGTTGCTCCCTCACATCTCCGGGGGCACCGTCCTCCTCCAGTTTAGCCACAATCTGCAGGAGGAAACAAAAGTATCACCTTATGTAAATGTCATGTTTTCAAGCCCAAAATCTTCTTTGTAATAACATGTTCCATCTTACTTCTCGCAACACGATACTCAGATTATTTTCAGTTTGTGGAGTAAGAATTCAATTTAAATAGATTAATCCACATTGTTTTCAATCATCTAACATACTCTTGCAAATAACATTTTTACTTGACTACCACTTGAATGGGACTGTTTGCAGAGGTGGGCACGCCAATGAATTTTGGGTGTCTGTCATTCATCAATTGTCAAGAGTTGGGACACCCTTCCGCCATTGTCAATTATTTCAAATCGAACCAAACTGTCATTCTCAATCTACTGTCCGTCTGTTGCCAGTCTATCATTGGTGGCTTGGTTGAAGCACTCAAGTCAAAGAGTGTGTCTGGACACAGCAGAAGGAACAAAGCAGCTTTAATGATAGCTCAACTTTGATTTACAAACCTTTAACACTCAATGAGCCCGCTCGTCATTCTGACAATACTATCTTTTCCTCACTAATGTCACCACATATAGTATGTGCACACGCTAGTAACTGCTGCAAATACTGCCGTGCATGGCTCATGGACTTGATACTTCCCCTTTTTAGGACCCTTAGCTGTTCAGTAACCTGCCTGAATTCAAATGGTGCACTGAAGGACCACCCTTAGCTGTCCAACAACGTTACTTATGTCAAATAAACAAACAGGGCACTAAACTAACGCTTGCCTAAACGTAATAATAATGAGGAATTGACAACAGGGGGAAAACTTGATTATCTCGAGCTCTACAACACGGCCACCTATCAATATTGTGACAGAGCCAGAAGAGAGAACAACTTACAAGAATGGTGTGCCAGGATTATTTACTTGCTTACTGCAGGCAAAAAAAAGAGTGTCTTGCCCAAAAAAAAGTGGAAGTACTCAGCGAAAGGATCCGTTAGTACTGACCCGGTTCTTGATGATTACATTGACAGGCGAAAACCCACTTCTTCAATTTTTCAGTTTCCCGTCAACTGTTAACTCATTGACTGGCAGCCATTTTCACTGAAGCAACCCTCTTCGCTCCTGGATTTTGACAGATTTTGCAAGGCCCACATAATATTGTTTTGTATTGCTATGAAAACATGGAACCTACCAAAAGAAAGATTAGTCTCTTCTTTCATCAGGAAAAAAAAGTATATTTATATCTGCTTCCGTTTTGCAGCAATTAGCATTAGAATATAGCTAAGTTTCATCATTATTCACAAATCTGTTTAAAACTGTGGGAAAAGAGTCTTTTACAACATGACCCTAGTTGATCTATTATACTCTGCTGCCATCTGCTGGCCGTTTTTGTAATAACTACCATTGCTTTAGTTCAGAGGCTGCACCAAAGCCATCTGTATGCTCTAGCAAAAAAAACAAAAACATTATAAATAGGTCTTTGAGACGATGGCAATATTTAAAATAGAACGTGCTTATGCGTGTTGGGGAGCAAATGAGTTAATTGTCAACAAAATGGGTGTCCATCATTGACTGAATGCCGAATGACAGTTGACCTGAAAAGAAAGCAATTTGTTTTGCCAAATGCGGATGTCAACCTTCTTACGTGATACTGAACTTGTGTGACAATGCGTAGCAATAATGAGTTACTAATAATAATGAGAAACTGCACGGACCTCTTCCAAGTATCTCTGCATCATCTTGTAGAGCTCCTTGAGGGCTGCTCCTTCGTTGAACTCGTTCTCATGCTTCTAAATGTCAACACACACATTCCACTTACAACATTTGTCTTTGCTTCTTTGAATGTCTTTGTTGCAGCCAGTCACCTTTGACTCCTCCCGCAAGAAGTTGTTGAATTCCGAGTGCGCGATTGACGGCTGCTCTCGGATCTGCCAGTAGTAGGTTTTCACTTCCTGTTTGAACTTGGGAATGTCTTTGGCATACAGCAGCTTGTTGGTGGGCGCGTGCTGCAGCAGAGAAACGTTCAACACGCTTGCGGTAGCGGTGACAGTCGGAGAGTGTTTACCTTCCCCAGCTGCGTGTCGCTGAGGGAGAAGGAATCCATGAAGGCCTGAGCAGTGATGGACAAGCAGCCGTCCAAGTGAGGACTTTTGTCCATGTCGAAGACGAACTGAGGGTTCTTCAGGATGTTCACCCAGAAGCGCAGAGGTAAACTGCAAATGGAAATAAAACACATTGGACAACCGGGAGCACTTCCTGTGTCAACTTGATGATGGCTGTCATATTAAAACATGTCAAATTTAAATTATTATACAAAACTTGTTCTATTCAAATTGTCTGATTTCAACATCTTGACATGACCATTTGAATAGGACAAGAGTAGTATGCAAACTTGTATGACGACTTCATCTGTAATTTGATGTGATGAGATATTAAATCCTTAATGATGTTATGGATACTACAACCTCATTTATAATATGTAAAGTATGTCTATTTTTTAATATCACATGGATGGTATTAGTCAGACATTATCTGTATAATATGACTTAGGATGAAAGTTTTTTTTTTTAATGCCTCCCTTTTTTTATTTTACTACACAATGTTTAGTAAAACACGGTTATTTTTTTTTAATATGAGCCCTTACTATACAGTGATATTTTTTAAAGTCTTACAAATAGGTCTGGACAATTATAGAAAAAAATAATCATCAATATCAAAACTATGATTAGAGACTTGCGCCCATTCATCCCTTCACGTTGAACACTTTATTCTTGAACATTATTCTTTTGTCAAGTATAAAACAGCATTGTCAAATTCAAGTCTCTTGCATTTTCATTCATTTTCAAACTTAAGCATTACATTACCCTCTTTATCATATTCATATTATCTTATGTTAATTTTACATGTCTGGGGAATTAATGATCTAACGTGAGACTAGGGACGTAACTATATCCAAACATCACAATATGATACTATCACAATACGAAGGTCACAATACGATAATTATCACAATATTGTGGGGAGGTTGGCGATATAAAAAAAAGGCACAATATTGTAAAAAAGAAAAAAGAAAAAAGAAAAAAAGAGCTCCTCCACATATTGACTCGTTTTTACAAGCATATTAGGTTCCGCTTCATCTGACCATAAGCGTGGATTTTAAACATAGAAGGGCCAAAACATCCCTTGTGAAAATTGCACTGCACTAAAAAACTCGCCACCACAGGCTGCTAGAACTGCACAAATGGAAATCAGCCTGACTTTTTTTTTTTTTTTTTTTAACAGATGTGCTGCTTTTAATATCGTGACATGACGATGCCGATATTGTGGCAGTTTTAATATCGCAAAATCACAATATTGCCGTTATCGTTATATCCCTACCTGTGACCTCAGGGATTTTGTTTTTTGTGCTAATGTTATGTGGAAATGTACAGTATGTCGGTATGACAAAAAAAAAGTCCTTGGGTATCTGTATCCTTCAATTTTGACTATATGAAAATTACTTACTAATTAATTCAATACTTGAAAAGTTAGCTTTAAATATGACTTAAAATGACAGCGAGAAATAGGGGCAGTGTGGTGCTTTGCATCCATGGTGTACACACTTAAAGCGAGAAGAGAAGGAAGTTGTGATTTAATTCTATTAAATTAACTCATTTTTCACAAATTGGGAAGAATTAATTTGTGCTTTGCGTAGTGTTATCTTACCTATGGGTATGTGTTTCTACAGCATTTGTATGTGGATATTAGTTATTTGAAGGACTATCACACCCTGTCGATGCTAACTTTCCGTTAACATTTGAATGGGATTCTCCATTCACTTTAGCATTAGGGTTCGGGATGTAACGATAACCAAACATCACGATACGATAACTATCACGATATTGTGGGGAGGTTGGCGATACAAAAAAGGTCGCGATATTGTAAAAAATAAAAATATAAAAAATAATGAGCTCATTCCAAAAAAAACTTTTGTACATTACAGCAATGAAAAATATTATAAATATTATATATATATATATATATATATATATATATATATATATATATATATATATATATATAGGCACTTACTTGCTAATACAAGCACACATTGAGTTCCTACGCATATTGACTCTGTTCACAAGCATATTACATTCCCCTTCATCTAACTAATAGTGTGGATTTTAAACATAGAAGGGCCAAACGATGCCGTACGAAAATTAAACTGCACTGCAAAACTAGCCACCAGGGGGTGCTAGAACTGTACAAACGGAAATCAACCCTACTTTAACACGTGCTGCTTTTAATATCGTGACATGACGACGATGATATATTGTGGCAGTTTTGATATCGCAATATCACGATATTGCCGTGTGTTTAGTTTTACAGTTGACAATAACTGGGGCATCATTAAAATTAAATTGAAATGCCTTCCTTATTTCATAACTGGATGTGCTACGATACATTGTCATTAAACATGATGTCTTACCATAAAAGTCAATAAAATTGTCTCTACGACATCTCATAAATGGATGACGTTACACTACACCCTTTCAGTCAACACGGTCAGACTAAACATCTAGTCTTAATAATAAAATAACGTCATACAATCTTTATCCATTTAACAAGGTGATGCTGTACACAAGGTCAGAAATGAAAGATCTCTTCACTTCTTTGATCTATTTTTGCACATCTGCTTATTACAAGTCCAATTTGTTTGTTTTGGGTCTAACCAGTTGTTAAGTGCCCTTCTTCTTCACAGTGACTGCTTTATTTATTTAATTATTTATTTGAACTAAGTCGGTGGAAGATTTGCCCGGCGCTGTAGTGCTTTCGCATCTTAACTTAACTTTTTTTGTTGCGGCTTTGTTCTGCTGTGGCTTTTCGATAGTCAACATGGCACCGGTGTGCATAGTTTGTTAAATCCACAAGATGAAGATTTGAACTACTTTTAGAATCAAACTTTGCACTGGTGTAAAACAAAATGGCATATCCCACCTATTGGTCTTCCAAATGTGCAGCACATCTGGATCAGGGATCTTCATGTTATCTGCTTGACAGTCCAGGAAGTCAAAGAAGTATTTGACAGCCAGTGGCGCTCTGCAGTTGGGCAGCCCCCAAATAGACCTGAACACGTTCTCCACAAATGAATGCACTGCCACCTTATAAGACATAGACACACATTGTGGATTATATGCAGGAAAAAGACAAACTTTGAGGAAACATTGTCCCAACCTTGGTTGAAAGCAGTTTGGTCAAGTGCACTTCCTTCAGTTTGAACTTCTTCCTCTCCGGACTCGTTCCCCTGTCCTCGTCCACGTCGGGGTCAATCTGCAGGGAACCTCGTGGCTGTCATTGACATGTCATCATGGCAAAAGGGTGCAGGTGGATCGGAGCGGGGGGATATAATTTCCCTCTGCTCCATCTCACTTGCTCCCAATTTCAAAGCACCACACACACACACACACATTTGTTTATACACTGGGTGGGGTCACATCCACGGTGTAGGAGTAGCTAGCCAGTCGGCAAGCTGGCAAACTCAGTAACAGGGATAGTTTTCACTAGGCACGCCGGCGTGAAGACCGGGAACTTTCCCCGCTGGGCCTGGGGTTCAGGGGCCCCTCCAATCTGCCAGTGCTCCCTTCCCCACTTCCCCACCCATCCCACCACGCGGCTGGATGTGGGGTGGGCGCGGGTGCCCCTGCTACTCCACTGTACAGCTCCTCTCCAGCACTGATTTCTGGGTACAGAGGCTCCCCGGGATTTGGGGGTCGGGGCTGGCGGGGGTCGCTTGTTTGGGGGGGGGAGCTAGCGGTAGTATGGGTGTCTGGGGGTTTGGGGGCCGGGGGGCGGAGAGGGCTGGGCTGCGGTGGAGGCTGATGTCTGTGGCTCTCACTCTGCTTCATATATCCTTCCTTCCTTTCTTTAGTCTTTCTTTTGGTCTCTTGAGGTCTCTCTAATTTGTTGGAATTTACATGCTTCTGGGGTTGGTGAAAGATTCTGGTTTGTAACCCTGTGTGTAGTAGGTGGTGTCTGGTCGGGGCTGGATTTCACTTTTCTCTCTTTTCTTTGATCACTCCTCGGGTTTCCTGACAACTTCACAACTATCGGGATTCTGAAGTATTCGGTTTAGGTGAATGGTATGGGATTTTTAATAGGTTTCAGGTGAATTAATGAGCACCAACTCACACGCACGCACATATGCACACACAAACACACACACATACTCACACAGACACAAAAAAAAGAGAGAGAGCCATGATGATGACATGTTGAATCGGTAAGACTACCGAATGAACAATACTGAGCTATCTAAAAAAAAAAATAAAATAAAAAAAATCATGGCAAAAGGGTGATGGTGCACGTGATGTTGCAACCAGCCGCTTACCAAGTGGAAGTATTTTCCTGAGAAGTTGTGATCATCTGGAAGGAAAACATGAAAGTCTTAACTTCAAGATGTCATCATAAAAATGTCAACTTGACATCATGTCATTTAAAATACTACACACATAGATTTCCTTGTAAATAATGTCTTCATATATATCATGCCATACCAAAAATTATGACATTGACATTACAGCATGGTAAAATGCAACTTGAAGGCCTATTTAATGCCAAAAAGGTGCATTTTATTTTGCATGTGATGATGTTGGCTTTTGCCAGAGGTTCACCTTTCAGACTGCTTTGGGGGTTGACAGAAGGATTTCTTTTCCAAAGCACCTTGATGGTAGCTCCGTCTGGAATCTCCACACAAAAACAACACAATATACTGCAGTGAGCAGTACTTCATTGGCAAAAAAAATATTTATACTCTTTAATACAATAAAATACAGATACAGAAACACTTGAATTCCAGTGTTGCAATTGCAGTGTCATGCATATATGCAGTATGCTGTAAACATTGTCACCTTGTAGTGCTGGAGAGTGTTGAGCATAGTCACCTCCCCGATAACGTCAGAGCTTGCGTCCACCTCTTCAAGAGCAACAAAGACTCCATCCCTTTCAAACTCTACAATACAGTACAATGATGGCATTACATACTTTTTGTATAGACAAATACAACTTGAAATATCACATATGAGCAAGTTATAAGCTACTTTACTTACTTTACCTGCTATGGCTCAGCATCTAATCAAACACAAACTGACATTGCGATGTAGTGAAATGGAATTTTCAAATCACAAAGGAGGCAATTTTGAATTAAAAAACATTTTTTCGATTTGGTTGATCAAAAGGTGTATATATGCATGGTTTATTATATCAATATACACTGCAGAGTCCACAAAAGTCTAGTGCTTCAAAGTCCAGTCCACATGATTCCATATTATTATTTGATGAAATGTAAAAAAGTTCAAGTGATAACATCAGAGATTTGTTTGCATTTTTGTTGTAGTCAGACTTATGACTTTATTATTCTATTTACACCATACTTGTTTGATAGAGTTTTGTAAAGTTGTCATGAACGCTTGAAAGACTGCACATCAAAGTGCTTAGTTAGCTCTGCCCCTCTGTTGGCTGCTGCGTCTTGGCCGTTCCCAGGGTCTCTTGGGGGGTGCTGCGTTGCTCTCCCTGGTGTGTGTTTGGGGTGGCCCTGCGGGGGTCCCCCGTTTCTCCCCCCGCCCGTCCTCCGCCTCCCCCCTCTCTCTCCTGCCCCTTGCCCTTCTTGTCGTCTAACCCCCCCCCCCCCCCCCCCCCCGTCACGCCTCCCCTTCCTTTCCCTCCCCTACCCTCCCATCCGTGGCCCGGGTCTCGGGGCTCCGGGGGCCAAATGGGCGGGTGGGGGTGTTGTGTCCCAGTGTCCAGGGGGCGAGCGCTATCGCCCCGCCGGGCTGTTCCCATATGCTTGCCGGGGTCCCGGTAGGGGTGGGGTGGGCGATTGCACCTCCTGCCTCCAACCGGTTGGGAGGGGCCCCGCCGGTCGCTCCTCTTAACTCACTGCACTAGTTTTGCACAATACACTTTGTTAATAGACACATAGGGCACACAACACACACAACACTACAACTATCCACCAATTTTATTTCTTTTACTGCCAAGGACGTTAAATGACGTTTAGTAAAAACCTACGGAGGGCCGCCAAGGACGTTAAAAGACGTTCTCCAATTTTTTTTTTTTTTTGGGGGGAAACGGGTTGAGGAAAGCCTTGGCCAGCTGTGGTGAAAGTTTCAAGCAGATCTAGTTAGCCTAATGACTATTTTTGGCCCCTAGATGGCAGTGATGACTCTCTTTTGACAAGAATGGGTAGGCGTCAGTAGAAGACGTGAGGCGGAGCTAGAGGGGACAATGGCTGGGGATGGGAAGCGAAAATGGCGACCGGTTGCAAGCAGCTCACGCTTGAGCATTTTTTTCAAAGACGAAAAGCATCGACCAATGCTAAAGAGCACATTGATGACGACGATGATCATCATCGATGATGATGATGGTGACTCCGAGGTTGGAAGCGTTGACGCGGCAGTAGAAGATGTGAGGCGGAGCTAGATGGCTGAGGAAGCGAACAATGGCGACCGGTTGCAAGCAGCTCATCGACCAATGCTAAAGAGCACAGTGATGACGACGATAATGATGAGGTTGACGCCGAAGTTGGAAGCGTTGACGCCGAAGTTGGAAGCGTTGACGCCGAAGTTGGAAGCGTTGACGCCGAAGTTGGAAGCGTTGACGCGGCGGCTATGACCACGTCATAAAGCCTCACCGGCTAGCGATGCTAACACCGGAAAACGCGGAGCACAACCGAGCACTTCTGCTCAGGCGGACGTTGAATCGGACGACGAAGAGTGCCCCGAGTCTAATGCATATTCAGCGGAGGAGTGGGTACAGTCTGCTACTTGCTATTCCCCGGAAAAAAAGGCCGCCAAGAAAGTGTACCGTCTGCACGCGAAAGGGGCAATCGCAGTGAAATGAATCTGTTGTGCAAATCCTGCTCCGTCTCCTTGCACGCAGGGGAGTGTTACAAAAAGAAAAACTGTATTTGAAACATCCACATAATTGTAAATAGTACCACAGTTGCACACATTTGTAAAGAGTTTGCAAAATTGTTTTGTCAAATTGTTACACTGTTGAATGGAAATAAACGTATTTTGCAATCTAAAAACACTTTTTCATTGTTGTTGGTAGTGTTTTACAGAAGTAAAGCACTATTTAGGTGTTTGTGGCATCATTCATGGACAAAAAGAAGTGTACAATTTACTAGAGTGCATGAAATAACATTGTTTCACAAAAAGCTTGTTTTCTCCATTTTTTGTTTCAAAACAGAGCATTTCGGTGAAACTAACCATTTTTTATTGTTGATTACTGAAAAACGGAATAAGGTAGAAACAAACTGATCAGAGTCCAATCTTTCATTTGGTAGTATGTGTGTTTCCATAGTCCAAACACAACATTTTCTGTGGACCTTGAAAGATCAGTCAAAATGCTTAAATCGGCTGGCACTGGCGGCATCCCTTTTCTGAAAACGTCTGGCAGTCAAAGAGTTAATGCGCCCCACAACTGGGAGGGGGGGGGGTCGGGGGGGGGGGGGGCATCCTTTGGGTTGGGGCAGACCGCAGTATTAAGCAGTGCTGCGGTCCCCCATCTGTATACCCCCCCCCCCCCTATTTTTTTTTAATGCACCACATACACTCACTGACACGTCTAGGAAGCAGATGGTTCGGAGCGGGGGCATATATTTTCCTTCTGCTCCATTTCACCTGCTCCCAATTTTAATGCACCACACACTGTTGACATTTAACATTTTCAATTTATATTTTTACTGTTTATGAATTTACTTATAAGTGTATAGATGCCATATAACTGTGTAGTTAAAGGAATAACACTGTGATAATGTTTTTGTGAAATATATTGGAACTTTTCACTCCCTTCCAGCTCTTGAGATAAGAATGTGTATGTTTTAAAGGTAGTCAAGTTCTCATGTCATTACTCATGTCGTAAAAACTGAAGGTCTAAGGTCAAAGCCTGTCTACATAATTTCTTGGAGCCTGGTAGAGAGCTTAGATAATCGTATCAGTATCATCATGTCTGCTTATTAAGAACACTACTTCTTTGTCAAGCCTAAGGGCGGGAGTATTCTTTTTTCAAGTATAAAGCATCTGTATGTTTTCATATTCGTCACACACTTGAGGCTTAAACATCACCTTCGTGAGATGCTGTGACCATCGCGAGACCTCAGCGAGACCGGGAAACCCCAACATGGCGGCGTCCTGCTGCTAAGATAGAACTAGCTCTATTATGCTAAACTAATTCGAATTTAACCATCGTATATCTTGGCTTTTCTCTTTTCTCTTTCATCCGGCAGATTTTGAATACCACCCAGCATGGAGGACCTTGGACGCTTCATCGACGGATATTTTTACAACTGCGCGATGGAGGATTCCTCCGTCGAGAAACCGTCGAAGAAACCCTCTAAAAAGAGAAAAAATGACTCAGCGACGGACACGGACGACCTAGCCACTACGGAGGTTTCGGTCAGTATGCTGGAGTCCATAAATAAAAAACTAGATGTCCTCTCCCTAATCAGCGAGGACATCAAAGAATTAAGGATAAGCTTGGAATTCGTCAGCCAACAGGTAAGTGACCTCCAACGAGATAATGCCGAGTTACGCTCTTCACTCGCGGCTGTTTCAGCCGAGTTAGAAACCGTTAAAAAGGAAAATAAAACGGTAAAAGAAACTGTTCTGGATGTCCAATCCCGTAGCATGCAGGAAAATTTAATATTTTCAGGTATATCCGAGACTACTTCTGACAATCCAGAGGTTGAGATAAAAAAAATTTATGACGACATCGTTAAAAATTCCTCAGGAGACGGTAAATAACATCTCTTTTCACCAGGTACATCGGCTTGGAGCCCTAGGAGCAACAGACCCCGTCCTATTATCGCCAAGTTTGAGCATTTTAAACAGAAAGTATTTGTTTAAAGTAAAGGACGGGAGCTTAAAGGGACCTCATTTGGAATGAACGACCAATTCCCTAGAGAGATTAATGAGCGGAGAAAGGTACTGTTTCCTATAATGAAACAAAATAGGCAGGAGGGTAAACGGACTACGATGGTCGTTGATAAACTATACATCGATGGCCAACTATTCCGGAACCCCAACTCCACTCCCTGGCTGTTCTAATTGGCATTGGTGGAACTAAACTTTGTTTGATTATTAGATGTATACATATACTGTATATGTGGTTATAAAACCTAAAATATGAATACTCATTATGTTTAGGCTATATTATAAATATAATAATGATACATAACTATATCTAAAGTATATTTAAACAAAAAATCTCGCTTGGGTTACCAGTTACTGGTGTATTTTATGTTGTTTAATTCCCCACTAACTTCCTTCACTTTCACCTCCCTACCCGTTTTTTCACTGTTATATTTACTTATACATTTCCTCATATTTTACACAAATTATATAAATCACCTAACCACTTTGATTCTATCCTATAACATGCCAATATTGACAAATGGCCTATACAGATATATACAGTACACAGGACTGAGTCTATATTGTTTGTATGCATAAATTAGTTCTGGTTTCCTGGAATGTTTGTGGCGCTCGCTCACAGGCAAAAAGAATAAAAACTTTAGACCATCTCTTAAAATTAACTCTTTCACTGCCACTGACGTTTAAAGACGTCAAGTAAAAACCTACGCTTCACTGCCAATGACGTCAAAAGACGTCATTCAATGATTTTTATTTTTTTTTTGAAACGGGTAGAGGAAACCCTCCCGCATGTCTGGTGAAAGTTTCAAGTCTGTCTGTTGTGCCTAAGGACTATTTTTGGCCCCTAGAGGGCAGCGATGACTCTCTTTTGACAAGATCGGGTGGGCGTCAGTAGTATAAAAGGCCAGGCGGGGCTAGAGCGTCGAGGAGTAGACGAGAATTGAGGAGAGACGAAAAATGGCGACCGACGGTAAGAAGCAGACCACGCTTGATCGATTTTTTGGAAAAGGAGAAGCATCAACCAGTGCTAAAGTGCACCATTATGATGACCGCGATGATGATGGTGATAAGGAGGTTGACGCCGAAGCTGCAGCGTTGACGCGGCGGCAGCTTCGTTCACGTCCTCAGGCCTCAGAGGCTAGCGGTGCTAGCGCCGGAAAACGTCGTGCACGACCGAGCACTTCTGCACGCGAGGACGTTCAATCCGACGAAGGTGATGATGATGGCGACAATGAGGTTGATGCCGAAGTTGCAGCGTTGACGCGGCGGCAGCTTCGACCGCGTGTTAAGGCCTCGGAGGCTAGCGGTGCTAGCGCCGGAAAACGTGGTGCACGACCGAGCACTTCTCCGCACGAGGACGTTCAATCGGACGACGACGAAGAGTATCCTGAGTCCGATGGATATTCTTCGGAGGAGTGGGTACAGTCTGACCACGGAGAAAGTGATTCGGACAGTATTTCATCCGCAGAAGACGTCGAAGGTAAGCACAAACTTGCTATGAGATACTTTTCCAGCACGCTGCTAGCACCTCGTGTAACGTGAATGCGCATTCATAGATCGTGGATCGTGCTCACAGCGACGTCCCACTGCAAAGACGACAAAGAGAGGTATAAAAAAAGTGTTTTCAATACACCGCAACAACAAAAGAAAACGCTCTTTTGATATTATTGTAATTGTATATATTTCTTTCAGCTGCAGCTCAGAGTGACGCTCCTCAGAGTGAGCAGAATAAAGGTCCATCAACCAGTGGATCCAAGAAAAAACGTAAATATATATATTTATATATATATATTGCATCACACTGATCTAAAATGAATATTATATGATATTGAAATGTATATTTGCAGATCCCCAAAAATCTGGCTGGCATGAAGCAGGCTGGCAGCCAAACTCATTCCCCTTTACTGTGGAGCCAGGACCAAGAGGTGCCGCAGCAGAGCTGAATTCAACCCGGCCAGTTGACTTCCTGCAGCTCTTCATAACAGACGAACTTCTGCAGCACATTGCTGATCAGACAAACTTATTTGCACGTCAGTCAATGCAAAAACGGGCTGAAAGTCTGCCACACTGCAGGAGTCGTGCTTGGAAGCCAGTGTCTGTGTCTGAGCTCAAAACGTTTTTTGCACTCCAATTCCTTACTGGGTATATAAACAAGCCCAGTATCGAAATGTATTGGACTCAGGACGAAATAGAGACGACACCATTCTTCAGTCGCGCAATGCCTCGAAACCGCTTCCAGCTCATCTGGAGTTTCCTGCACTTCAACGACAACGAGACGGCACACAGTTCAGACGACAAACTATTTAAAATTCGTCCTGTGTTCAATCACGTTGTAAACAAGTTCAAGGAACTGTTTCAACCGGGCAGGAATATTTGTATTGATGAGGGAATGATGAGTTTCCAGGGACGTCTTTCGTTCAAAGTGTACAACCCCCAAAAGCCGGTCAAATATGGGATCAAATCATACATTTTGTGTGACTCCCAAACCGGCTATTGTTTCAATATGCAACCCTATGTTGGCATTAGTTGTTCTCTCCCCGATACAGTGTTCAACTTACTGGATCGTCTGCCAGGAAATGGGTACACACTATTCATGGACAATTTTTATAACTCGATTGCTTTGTGTGAACGTCTCCTGGCAGCGCGCACCAATGTTTGTGGAACGCTGAGGAAGAACAGGGGTGAACCCAGTGAGATAACGTGCCTAACCAACACTGGCCTTGTGGTGGGGGGGAAACTGGTAAGGCACAACACAAATGTTATGATTGTGGCATGGCAGGACAAACGTTTGTTGAGGATGGTGACAACGTTTCACAAAGATGAAATGCGGACAGTGGAGGTGTGGCGGAAGGCACAAAAAAAAAAGTGCCTTTCGAAAAACCAATTTGTGTTGTGGACTACAATTCCAAGATGAATGGAGTGGACAAGATGGATCAAAACATCTCGTACCACCCATTCACACGGAAAACGTTGAAGTGGCACAAAAAGTTTGTTGCCTATCTTTTCCAAATATGCATGTTCAATGCTTACATATTGTACAAAAAAAAAAATCCTGGGACGAGTCAACCTTTTTTGGAGTTCATCCAGCAGGTGGTGAGAGGGTGGCTGTTGCCACAAGACCAGGAGGAAGTTGGGATGGAAGAGCATGAGGAAGCCAGACAAAATACCAGGTCACCGTATTTTGATCCTGAAAGCCGACTTGATGGTAACATGGCCAAACACACGCTGGAACACATGCCTGCTACTTCCCGGAAAAAAAAGCCAGCAAGAAGGTGTCGGGTCTGCATGCGAAGGGGCATTCGCAGTGAGACAAGGCTGTGGTGCAAATCTTGCAGTGTCCCCTTGCACGCAGGCGAGTGTTACACTGTTTACCACACAAAAGTAAAATTTATGTAGTTCAAACATCCACACAATTGTAAATAATCACACATGCACAGTTGTACACCTTTGTAAATAGTTTGTCAAATTGTTACTGTTTTCTATGTAAATAAACTTTTTTTTGTTATAAAAAAAGACTTTTTCATTGTTGGTGGTACTGTTTTATAGAAGTAAAGCACTATTTAGGTGTTTGTGGCATCATTCATGGACAAAAAGAAGTGTACAATTCACTGAAGTGCATGAAATAACATCGTTTCACAAAAAGCCGTTTTTCTCCACTTTTTGTTTCAAAACAGAGAATTTCGGTGAAAGTTACCATTTTCTATTGTTGATTACTGAAGAACGGAATAAGCTAGAAACAAACTTTTTTTTTCTGATGAAAGATGAGAGTCCAAACACAACATTTTCTGTGGACCTTGAAAGATCACTCAAAATGCTTAAATCGGCTGGCAGTGGGGACAACCCGTTTCGGAAAACGTCTGGCAGTGAAAGAGTTAAAAGCAGATATTTGCCTCCTGCAAGAAACCTACTTACAAAAATCTGAAGAAAAATTACTTATTGATAAGAATTTTAGCCAAGCGTACTCTGCCCCTTATAACCGTAGACAAAGAGGAGTCTGTATACTCATACATAAGAATTTACTCTTTACTCTAAATAATACAATAACAGACCCAGAGGGCCGATACGTTATTATTCAGGTGACTATATTTAATTAAATATATACATTTGGTAATTTATATGCCCCTAATAATGATGATCTGGCCTTTTTCCATGAATTTTTCTCTCAGCTGTTTGATTTAGCAGCGAACTCTACTATTATTATTGGAGGAGACTTTAACACAGTCTTAAATCCATTAATAGACCGTTCTAATAACACAACATGCATAAGGCGATCACAATCTACTAAAGTAATAGGGGAATATTTGGATGATTTTGCCCTCGTCGACAGCTGGAGACTTAAAAACCCAAATAAGAAGGAATTTACTTTCTTTTCCGCTGTGCACCGGTCTTTTTCAAGAATTGATTATTTTCTTACAAATAACTCTATTGCTGATAAAACTGTTACAAGAATACATCCTATTATTATTAGCGACCATGCACCAGTCAGTCTCCCTTTCCTTACAAGTTGATTATACCTTTAAACCATCACCAACATGGCGTTTTAACATCTCACTGCTAAACGACGCAGAGTTTGATAAAATTATAAGGAAAGAGTGGGCAGACTTTTTGGAAATAAATGACTCTCCAGACCTATCGCCATCTCTTCTCTGGGAAGCTGGGAAAGCAGTAATTAGAGGTAAAATTATATCATATTCATCTTGTAAAAAAAATCTGGATCAAAATTTAGAAAAAGACTTGGAAGATAAAATTAAACAACTGACGAATGAGTACGTAATAAACCCAAATAACCAAATATGGACTGACTTACAAAATACAAAAATACAGTTAGACGATATGCTAACTAAAAAGACAGAGTTTATAATACAACAATTGAGATACAACAACTTTGAATATAATAACAAATCAGGTAAATTTCTTGCAAACCAACTTCAACGCAATCGGGAAAAATCTCTTATAACGGCTATTAAAGGGACAACTGGTGAATGCACACAATCACCAGAGGAAATTAATCAATTTTTTTATAACTATTATCGCAACCTATACTCAGAAACTAACAAGCCTAACCCTGAGCATATTGAAGCATTCCTCAGTATCTTAAATATGCCTCAGTTAACTACTGAATATAAAGATATGTTAGATGCGCCACTTACTATAAACGAGTTGTACAATGCTCTAGATAGTATGCCTAATGGCAAAGCACCTGGCCCGGATGGTTATCCGGCTATATTTTTTAAGCACTACTGGTTAATGCTTGCTCCACTATTCTTAAGAGTAGTAACAGAAATTAAAACTAATGGTTACATACGTCCACACATGAATACAGCAGCAATTAAACTTTTATTAAAGCCAGAAAAAGACCCCACCCTTCCATTAAGTTACCGTCCGATTTCACTAATTAACACTGATATTAAAATTATTACTAAGGCTTTCACATCTAGACTAGAAACAGTAATCTCGACAATCATTCATAGCGACCAAACAGGCTTTATTAAAGATCGTCACTCTACTAATAATATTAGGAGGCTCTTTAACCTTATTAGCATGTCACAGCGGCATGATAAGAAGGCAGTTATTATATCATTGGATGCAGAAAAAGCTTTCGACAAAGTTAACTGGTCCTTCCTCTTTGCTGTTTTAAATAAATTTGGCTTTGGGAAATCATTTATCCACTGGGTGTCAGTATTATATGATTCTCCCAAAGCTACAGTTACTACTAATGGGATTATATCTCAGAGTTTTACTCTACAGAGAGGCACAAGACAGGGATGCCCACTGTCCCCTTTATTATTTGCAATATTTATCGAGCCACTTGCATTAGCCATACGCCAGGAAAGAAGGATTCAAGGAATTCACTCTGGGGTAACAGAACATAAAATTAATCTATATGCCGATGATATTTTACTTTATTTAGAAAACCCTGCTATTTCGTTAGGGGAAGTATTTAACTTAATAACTAAATTCTCACTGTTATCAGATTATTCTATTAACTGGACAAAATCAACACTTCTACCTATTACAGAAAATTCATGGAACCCTGCAAGCCAGGACCCACATTACTCATTTCCTATAGGTAATTTAAAATACTTAGGCATAAAAATCTCACCTAAATTAACTGATTTAATTCATTTAAACTTTTCTCCACTTCTGGATAACATTCATAGTGACTTGGAACGCTGGAATAATCTTCCTATTTCTCTAATAGGACAAATAGCCACCATTAAAATGAAAGTTTTACCTAAAATAAACTATTTTTTCTCAATGATTCTATTTAAACCTACGGCTAGCTGGTTCCAGTTGTTGGACTTAGCCGTTACAAAATTTTACTGGAATAAAAAAAAAGCAAAGATTAGTCTATCTACTCTTCAGAAAAGTAAATCCAAAGGTGGTCTAGAGGCACCAAATTTTATGTACTACTATATAGCTAACCAGCTACAATATATCATTCTATGGGCAAGACCCAACAGAGATACTAACTGTTGGCTGGAACTAGAACAGAATGATTGTAATAACCTCAGACTTCTAGATTTACTCTTTATTACAACATCGATTAAGCGACATAATTGTTTTAAAAACCCAATGATTTCCGCCACCCTGACTGCCTGGTGGAAGGCATTAGAAATTACAAAAGCCCAAGTGGAGCCCTGTGGGCTTTCTCCCCTATGGCATAACCCCGACTTTCGACTTAACAATCAATCGTTTTATTTAGGTGTGTGGGAGCAGAAAGGAATTACACATCTCCACCATCTCTTCTCAGATAATATATTTATATCATATACATCCTTGCTCCAAAAATACAAAATAACAAACGGAAATTTTTTACATTATCTGCAAGTTAAAAGTATGATAAAGAAACAAATTCCAACTCTTCAGGGTACGCTCCAACTGCCTGTTTTAGCTAAAGATATTACCAAGCTTTCTCCAACAACAACAAAAAAACTTTCAAAAATATATAAGTTACTTTCACATACGGATAAAATGTCTTTACCCATCTCAAAATGGGAGACAGACTTGTCTATAGCTCCGGAATCTGACTTTTGGATTCAAGTTTGTGAAAATGCATTTAAAATGACAAAACACACAAATTTACAACTTATCAAATATAAAATTATCCATAGAACATACATTACTCAATATATGATGAAGAAAATGGGACTCTCCGACATTTGTCTCCAGTGTTTACAAAACACTACAGACACTTATTTTCATGCTTTATGGTTATGCACTCCGGTTATGTATTTCTGGATAAAGTCTTAGAAAAACTTTCCGCTATCTTGGACTGTAGGATACCTTTATCTCCAAACTTGTGTTTGCTAGGTGACCTAACAACAACTGACTTACCACACAAACAATTTCAATCTACACTTGTAGCCCTTACTATCGCAAAAAAAACAATTCTTGTTAACTGGAAAAATAAACAAACTCTGAATATCGACCAATGGTCTAACCTCCTCATAAATCACATTTTAATGGAAAAAATATCGGCCTCAAATAAAAACCAAATATCAAAATTCATAGAAATATGGTCTACGTATATATAAAATTTTAACCTAATTCTGGTTATTTAATTCTGCCTGTTAGCGAGAGCCACCACATCGTGATAACTTACATTGATGTTTCTGTATTTGGCAGTTTGTAACTAATGGTTGTGTTTTTATAGTCAGGAACCCAGTTGCTGCCAACAGGATCGAGCAGATTCACCTCCAATGGGCACTAAGGGTTAATATTCGGATTCACTGCATTCCAAGAAAAAAAAAAACATCACCTTCAAATGTAAGCCATTCTCCTGTGTCTTTAAGAGCTCTTAAATAAACTCCTTAAGGGAACTTTTTCATACGATCTCAATTCTGCAATTTATTTGAACACGCAAAAGATTACACTTAATAAAGTAATCAAATAATGCCTTCAACACACACACGGCTTGGTTGGGGGGTGGTGGTACGCGTGGCTGGGGGTGCGGGGGAGTTTGGGGACCTGGGAGCGGTGGGGTGGGCGGGAGATGTGGGAGCGGTGGAGTGGGCGGGAGATGTGGGCCGGTGGGTTGCCTGGCGGGCTGCGTTGGGCTTGGGGCACGGGCCGTGTTGGGGTGGGGGGCGCTCCTGGCTGGTTAAGGTCTCCCTAATTTGTTGGAATTTAGATGTTTCTGGGGTTGGTGAAAGATTCTGGTCGGTAACCCGGTGGGTAGTAGGTGATGTCTGGTCGGTGCTGGATTTAACTTTCCTTTCTTTTCTTTGAACCTTCCTCGGGTCTCCTGACAACCTCACGACTCTAGCTGGATTCTGAAGTATTCGGTTTAGGTATTTTTAATAGGTTTCAGGTGAATTAATGAGTACGCACGCACACATGCACACACACACCCGCACAAACAAAAAAAAAGGAGAAAAAAAAGAAAAAAAGAGAGAGAAAGCAATGATGATGACATGTCAAATCGGTAAGATTACCGAATGAACAATACTGAGCTTTCTCTTAAAAAAAAGAAGAAAAAGAAAAAAAAGGGGAAAGTGCTTAGTATGGCGACAACTCCAATTGAAGTAGATAATTCATTTGCTTTCATTTTAGTGTATCCCTGACCTAAAACACCAAAAATATTTATGCATATAAAATCTTTGTTATTGTAATACAAAATTCATTTATTGTTGGTGTTTGATTAAAAAATACATGAAAAGAGGACCTTGAAAAAAAATCTGATATTAAATTGCAATCACAATGAGGGGGAAAAAAACAATCCTAATGAAATAATTTTTCAAAATCGTTCAACCCTACTGCCTAACCAATAATTGGGCACGTACATATCCTCACATACTGTTATTATTTGTTGTCTTGCAGACTCTTACCAATGTAAACACTTGTTTGCGGGCCGTTGTAAGGGAAGCCAAACTTGTCCTTGAAAGTTTTGAGGATTTTCTCCTTGGCCTGCTCCACCGTATCACAGTTGAGCGCAAGCACCTCCAAGGGCTCGCTGATCTCGCCGTCACTGCCCACCGCAAACTGCACCTTCAGCCTCTGCACACATGACGAGGCAAGCGTAAGGATTATGTGACAGTGGGGCGCAGTGGCTTTGTTGTCTGTTTACTAATCACTCTTCATCTTAATAATAATAATAATGCATCAGATTTATAGAGCGCTGTGCGAGACACTCAAAGACGATTTACATTGGATACGTTATTCATGCGCTCACACATTCACACTGTGGTGGCGGTAAGCTACTTAAATACCCACAGCTGCCCTGGGGCAGGCTGACGGAAGCGTGGCTGCCAGTGCGTGCCTACGGCCCCTCCGACCACCACCAAACATTTGCACCTTCCATACACCAGTGTGAGTAGCACTGAAGGCAATGTGTGTAGTGTGCCTTGCCCAAGGACACAATGACACACGACTTGGGAAGAACGGGGATCGAAAAGACAACCTTCTGGTTACTGAACAAACCGTCTCTACACCCTGAGCCACGACCACCATACATCTTGTGTTGGAGGAAGAAACTGAGGAAGTCAGCAAACTGAGCTGTTCCAGATAAGATTCATGTTGAGGCTGCTAACAGAGGAGTTACTTGAGGACAGACAGCAAATATTTCAATCAATGATGGAGCCTTTATTTATTTTTGTATTATTTGATAATAAAACTGTAAAAAGTGAGTCTAAGTGAATGTTCTGCAATGAATAAAACATTTTGATATGATTTCATTGATGGTCATTTAGACACATTGACTTGCAAGTTTCAGTTCTTTTTGGCTACTTCCTTCTCTCTTCATGAATAAATAATCACTTTGTTGTAAATGAACAATTCTAATGGCCTCAATATTCAACTTGTCTCATACTATTTACTCATAAAATTGAAATAATGCTATACATTATCCAGCATTTTATGTAATGGAGAAAATTGAAAATATTTTCTGGGAACAAATAGCAGCAGGAGTTATTGTGGGGTTGAGGGGTGTGAGGAAAGATTTTCTTTCATTCTCAGAATGTTTGTACCAGCGAGGTGAAGTCCTGCGCCTGCCACAACAGCCAGTCCTCGCTGAGCGTGTACAGAGCTTTCTCCGTCACACGGTCCACCGGCCCTCGGGCCGTCTGCTGCATCAGGGCGCTCACCAGCAAGAACAAGTGCTGGCCCACACTCTCCTGTATGCAAGGCCAGAGCAGCAAGTGTCAAACAGCAAAGAGGAATTCACTGCAGGGAGAAGTAGCACAACCTAGAATAAGCGTTTAATCAAACTAACTGACTAAACTAAACTACTAACTGAAAAAACAGAAGGAAAAAAAGTACTTCCTTACTTGCGTGCGGCAGGAGGGACCAAGACAAACGGCTTAAAAGTTAATGTTTAGACTTTTCATAAGTTCTTAAATGTACCCAAAACTCAAACTACACAATCAACAAGGTGGGCTCCCATGAAATTACAGCTGCTGTATGGCGGTGAAGAAGAGCAAAAGTGCAACAGACCCTCAAGAAGCCATAAAGGCAGATGGACATCCAGTTGGTGAGGAGTTTCTCCACAACGGACTCAGTGCAACGAAGCAGCATTTTGGGCTGAGCGCTGCTGTTTTTCTGCATCAAATCCTTCAGCAGAAGCTCCATCACCTTCGTCAGATACGGCAGATTGCTGTGGAGCGCCACCGTCAGCAGGGACGCCAACGCGCACCTACAAAGGACGCCATTAGAGCGTGAAGGCTAAATGGATCAAAGCACACCCAATACAGACTTGTCTTTAATGGTGAAAGTCTTCTGCTCTTCCACGGCGTGTATCATGCACGTCAGGAAGCGCTGATCTTGAATAAGCTCCGACAAGGCCTGGCAACAAGCGTCCAGACGAACCTTCACAGCCACCTGATCCAGAGTCACCTCCAGTGAGTCACAGCGCAGCCCACACAAACGTCAACAGTTTGTCTCCATCAATACCTGACCCACGTCGGCCATACACGACGACATCAAAGCTTCATTCTGCAAAAACAAAAGCACAAGCAAAACGTTTTTTGTTTTGTTTTTGCATTGGCTGTGTGTTGTTTGCTTTCATTTACCTCGGGAAAGAAGATTCTGGATGCAAAGTGCTTGTAGTCAAGGAAAGGAATAGCGCCAACGTTTTCCATCAGGTCCGCCTTTTCCGTCTGCATGTCTACAAAGCCTGTGAGGAACAATTAAGTGGCCGGGACTCTCCTGTACCTCATAAATGGGATTGTATGCTTCAAATGATGCTGACATTATTGGATACATATTGTGTGGAACTGAATGTTGCTGCTTTTCCTCTTTAAATGAATGTGTCACAGTCAATGTGACCTTTTTTTGTGTTTATTTACACACAGACGTAAAAAAAAAATACAAATATGGCAGTAAGACATTTTAAATAAATACAACACGTGTGAAGGTGAGGTAGAAACCCATTACGGGCTTATCAAAGTCCAAGGACCTTAGTTATACGAAATAAACTA